>NC_137081.1:75155149-75302649 GCF_951640355.1 Cnephaeus nilssonii | reverse complement strand
GAGCACAAAGCCCAGTGCCCCACAGCTACCAGTTCAGGAGCTGAGATTTGAACCTGGGCCCCTGGCTCCTGAGACTGTGCCCAGGTCCACACAACAGCGAGTTTTCCTTGTAGCGCAAAGTAACACATTGATAGGCTGCAAAGGGTTAAAGTTAGGGGTTTATTCTCTTGAGTTTTTAAAAAAAATTTGCTGAATTATGAAAAGATGTAGAAAAGATGCCTGAGAGAAAATTCTGCAGCAGAATTTGTTTTGGAAAACCTCACATGCTTGAGATGCTTATTTGAAGTCCCTGAAGGCTTGCCCCAAGCAGTAGCCTGTGGGCACCTGGGCTGGGCCCCCGCTTCCCTGGCCTGGCTGCCCTCCTGTACTGACCCACCCTGAGTATCCCTAAAAGTAAATAAAGCCAGTGAGTAGTTATTGATCACCCGGAGTGTGCAAACCTGTCTGGGCCATGATGGCTGGGGTCAGTGCTGAGAGAAGTGTGGCTTTCACCTGGGCCAGGTGTAGGATGATGGACAAGGACTTGCTCTCATGCCTTCCTCTCTCCTTCCATCAGTGGGAGGCTCTTCCCTCAAAAGGCCATCAAGATGGCCTGGCAGAAAGAACAAGCCTCCAGGCAGCTGAAACTTTGTGCCATAATTGCTTCCCAGTTGTCCTTCTGACCTAAGACGATGTACGTAACCTCGATGTTTTTTTTGTTTTTGTCTTTTCAGTTTCCTCACGTGCACACTGATTAAATCATCCTTCTGTTGACAGGTCTTTGTTAAGGGCCTTGCGCATATGTGGTAGGCCTGTGGGACACATAAGTCGAAAACATAGGGGTCTGGTGGTTAAGAGCATGATCCCAGGAGCCAGCCCCCATGAGTTCAAATCTCAGCACAGAAGCTGACGAGCTGCCACCTTGGCAAGGTACTGAATCTCTTTATGCCTCAGTTTCCTCATCTGTAAAACACGAATCATAATAGTTATGACGCCATCTGATTGTCATGAGGTCTTAACACATCAGTGTTCATAAAGGTTGAGAGCGGAGGCTGGCACACCGGTGTGTTTATTAAGTAATCAACCGCCTCTCGTTTAAGGAATTTACCCTGTCACAAGGTTGTGAAAAAATATCTATATACTGATGAAATGAGGCATAATTGCTAACCCAATGTCACAGGGTCCTAGGAAAGGGTGTGATGTGTGGTCTGGAAGAGTCAGGGGCGAACAGATTCAGAGGACAGAGAGGAAAAGGCCAGGTACTCACCAGTCACTGAACTAAGGACTTTGCATGCATTTCCTCTTAATCTTAAAAATAATCCTGGGCTGCAAATACTGTCTTCCCCATTGAACAGCAGTGAAAGCTGAGGCTTTCAAAAGGTCAAGACTGGAATTTGCAAGTGACAGAGCCATGATTCCTTTGGGGACGTGAGTCCAGAAGGAGGCCAGGTGGCCTGGCCAGGCCCCGGTGTTTGAAGGGTCCTGACAGGTTGCTCCCACGGCTGCCTTTCAGAGGTCCTGGGGCTGAGGGGCCCCCACAGGTGCCTTGCTGCGCTCCTCCTTTGGATTTTGCTCGTTGCTGCAGCGATAGTCCAGGGTCAATATCTTACAGAGTGATTTGCTTATACTTCGTTCCCGAGGCTTTAAAGTAAGAGCATGTTTTAAAAAGAATGAATGAGTAACTGTTCTATATGTCTGTTGCTAACCACACTTGATGATGACGGGGTTTTCCTTGGAGAGCCAGAATGATGCTCCACCTTCACAGGTTTCTGAAATCAGTTACGCTTTTGTTAATTGGAGTTGTTCCTTTTTTTTTGGCCTTCCCCGAACATAGAAAATAAAGTCAGGGGGTAGTCCTCTCCGCTGATGGATGGCACCCTGGGGCACTACAGGCATTTTTCATGCGTCCACTCTGTTTTCCCAGAAGTCTCTGAGTGGCTATTACATATGTCTAAGGGGCCCAGGGTCAACTTCTATTTATGTGACAGATTCCTCGTGTTTGTTTATTTCAACTGGAAATCTAACCCAGGGAAATGTTTCAGGATGTTGACCTTTAAACGCTGTGGATGAAATCGTGCTGCTTTTCCGTGCTTAACAACTCCAACAACTGCCACAATTACAACACTGGCTGCTGCTCCCCGGATGTTCGGTGCCTCTCAGGCACCCTGTCAAGGGCCTTCGCCATAATCTCCTGCAATTCTCCTAGCAGCCCTGTGAGCGAGGTCTGTTTATGTCTGTCTTACGGGTGAGGAGACTGAGGCTTAAGGAAGGGAAAGACCATGCGCAGGGGCACATGGCACGAGGCCTTCCCTCTCTGGAGTCAAACTCCTCAATGTTCCTGCAATGCGGCCGAGCAGTGAGTGGTCCTACCTCCTCCAGCAATCCATGCTGCACGGTGTTGTGTGTGTGAGTTTCCCAAAGCAAAGGAGGGAGACCTATCCCAGCTTAGAAACTTCTGGAAGACTACGATGCCCAGAAGTAGCATACCAGGACTCAGTGAAAGCCACACAGGCGCGTGACAGTGGACCTTGGGCTCCTTGACAATTTACAGCTGGAGGGATCACCTGAAGCCACTCATTCTTAACACACACCGCCTTGCTGCTCAACAACCTTCCCCACGTGCCCATGCCTCCAAGCAGCGTGAGGATCAGCGGGTCCCTATTTGCCTGGATTGCCCCCATTTTAACACCGAATGTCTCCGGAAAACCTTCAGTCTTGGGCAAATCAGGACTAATCCTTATCCCACCTCTGCGGGGGAGTGCACACTCAGCAGCCTGACTGTTACCTCTCACTGTGAGACTGTCCACTGCTCTTGTACGTGGAGAACCTGTGGGCGCCAGGCCGCGGGCTGGAGCTGTCTGACGCAGACTCTCCCTGGCCAGGCCAGCCAGGCGCCTCCGAGCCTCTTCTCCACGAGGCCTCCACATGGGCCTGTAGAGAACGGAACGAACATCACCACAGTTTCTGACAGCTCAAGGACACATCCGTGGGATTATGCCCGCCCTCTTCAAGTGCCTGCCTGGGAGAGCTCCAGGCAGCTAAAAAATTGAGTTTGTTTTGGCCAAAACCTGAAGATAAGACCCCTGTCTCCCGGTGCTTGTGAGAGGGTAGGAGCTGAGCTTCAATTAGCACCAGTTAGCAACCCCAGGTGGGTTCACACGGACCAACCTCCTTACGGCTTTTTGTAATTTTTCACTTCCGTGAGTCTACTGAGCCCCCACTCACCCCTGCCTCTTCCCTCATCCTCCCCTTAAAACGCCCAGTCACCTCTGTACAAATCAAAGTTGAGTTTAATTCATGCTGGACTCTTCCATATTGCAAAAGTATATTATTGATTAAAACCTGTCGTTACCACTTAAGCTAGTGTTCAGCTTTGTTTATTTTTGACACCTGTATTCTGCGTGTTGCCTCCAATGCCTGCCCCCATCAATTCCACCTTCCACCACCCACCCCCACCCCACCTTCCACCACCCACCCCCACCCCTTCCCTTCCATGCACATAGGATATTCCCTCTGCAGGTCCAGCTCTTGGTGAGTTCCTTCCTTTGACCTCCTGTGGCACTTGTATATGGTGCTTCTCCCTGGGAAAACAAGGTATGTTATATCATACTAGAGGCCCGATGCACAAAATTCGTGCAAGAGTAGGCCTTCCTCCCCCCCCCCCCCCCCCCCCCCCCCCCCCCCGCTGCTGGCATCAGCTTCCCTCTGGCTCCCGGGACCCAGGCTTCCCTCACAGAGGGAAGCCCCACTCACCTGCCCTAGCCTGCTGGTCGGTGGCCTGGGCCTCCCTCTGCAGGGCGATCATGGGGCAATGGCTGGGCCCCGACCAATCACATGGCATCCACCTTGGCTGGCCTGGTGCCAGTGGGTGTCATAGCGTGGTTCAGATGGTCCTCTGGATGGTTGTTCTGCTGTTCAGCCATTTGGTTGATTTGCATATTATGTTTTTATTATATAGGACTGCTTTCTGTGGAGACCCTTTGCCTGCACCTGGCTCTGGGCCCCTTGAGGGCAAAAACAGTGTCTCATGCCTCTTTGTGTATCCCAGCCTCAGGAAAGCTTGCACAGTGGATAATCAAGTGTGTGATGTCAATGATGGCTTAGAATAGGTGACTGCCCTGTCCTTGCATTATCAATCTTACCAATCTTTCCTCAGAAAGTAATAGTTCTGCTTTTTAAGAACTTCAGTCTCCTGGAAGATTTATAGGTCTCTCTCTCTCTCTCTCTCTCTCTCTTTCGGCAGAATGGAGTAGCAAAGAGCACAACCTTTGTAGTCACATTGGCCTAGAATTCCTTGCTCTATGATTCTACTTTTAAAAACAATCATGTGCAAGTTTACACCACTTCTCTGAGCTTCATTTCATCAACTCTAAAGCAACTGTATCACATTCCTCACTGGCTGATTCTAGTCATGAGGAAGAAATGCCATAATAATACCTACTGCATAGTAAGTACCAGTAAATGGAATCAATGAAAAACATATTCTAACCACGCAAAACAGCAGGGAGAGACAGGTAAGCAAGTGTGGGATTTGGAGGGGAAGAAAGGACAGAGGTGAAACAGAAGCGGGAGCAATTGGAGTGTCTTTGGAGAAACTTAGGGTCAGGGGATCTGGGAAGATGGGTGCGGAAAGGAGAAGGAAAATGTCTTTTTCGAGCTTCTATCGTGTGCACTAGATATTTTGTACATGCACTTCACTGAATTTTCAGACATGCTATAAGATACTAGTATCAGCGCCATGATTTACAGGCAGGGACACTTCTGTGGTCACAGGGTTTATAAGAGGCAGAGCTGAGATCATTCTAGATCATTCAAGCCGGGCTCATTCTAGAGCCATGTTTTCCCCACTTCGCTGACCCCCATTCCTTACCCAATTACAAGTGTGTGTGGATGCTCTGTGTATCTGGATACATTAAAGACAGCTTTCTTTGTAGCTCCAAACAGTTGCTCTATCTGCTCTGATTAGAAAATCTGCATGGGGGTGGGGATGGGTTAAGACACCAGCTTCACCTGGGAAGCCCCTCCAACCTGCTTTGACTATATTGGCCCGGGTGAATATAGAATCTTTCTTACGGTAAGGAATGAAATCCCACCTAAAGAAGTTTAAACAATGAAGATATCTCCTATTCATTGTAACGAAGGGCAGGAGCTAGGACAGCTTTGAGGCACAGAACCCTAAGCCATGGACGATGGCTCTATGTTTCTGCAAAGCTTTATGCTCCCCCTGCTTCCCTGACCAGTGTAGGCTCTATTTTAAAGGGGACTGTCCTCAGTGTCAAAAGAGCTGCCATTAACAGCAGGATAAGTGACTTTTTATGAGAGAAAAATCATGGACTAAATATTCCTTTTCTTCAGTTGTTAGTTCAATTCTCAACCAGTAACAGTCAATAAAGGGAATACTCTGTATCTATATTGATTGGCTTAAGTCAGTGTACCTTAACCAGTCACTGTCAGGAAGGATAGCACTACCACGTTGGCTGATAGTAATCAGAATGTATTCTGTAGTAGGACTGACAGGACTTTTTTTGTTAATCCTCACCCAAGGATATTTTTTTCATTGTTTTTTGTTTTGTTTTGAGAGAGAGTAGAAGGGGGTGGGGGGGAGAGAGAGAGACAAATTGGTTGCCTCCCACACATGCCCCAACCAGGTATTGAGCCTACAACTGAGATACGTGCCTTGACCATAGTCAAACCCGTGACCCTTCGTTCCATGGGCTGATGCTCTCACCACTGAGCCAAACCGGCTAGGGCAGAGAGGACTTTAATTCTAAATATGTAACATTTAGTACAGTTTGGGCATGACCAATCAGAATGGATACTAGTTATAAACAACAGCAAGTCTGTCTGCTGTGGTGTACAGGCTGATCATCAATCCGAGATACCTATCCACAGTACAGGTTTTGCTAAGAAGGAGGAAAGGAGAATGGACTTTGGGTAGGCAGTCAACCATGTCTGCTAAATTGAATATGTGTCTACTGAGTGTTGGGCTTAACAAGGTATTCTCCAATCCCATTTTTCTAGTCTGACAGCTCATCTGTGACCCCAGTGGTTAGATAATCTTATGTTTAACTTGCTCTGTTTAAATAGGTTTCATCTAAAAGGTGAGCTTGGTGGGACATTTCCACCATGGAATACTATGCAGCTCTAAAAAGAGGGCTCTCTTACCCTTTGGGACAGCATGGATGGACCTGGAGACTCATGCTAAGTGAAATAAGCCAATCTGAGAAAGGCAAATATCACATGATCTCACTTATTTGTGGAATCTAATGAACAAAATGAATTGACTAACAAAATAAGACCCGAAGCATGGAAGCTTGGAACAGACTGACATACCTTGATGTGGGGTTGGGGGACGAGAAGAGGTGAACCAAGGAACTTACATACTTATATGCATAGCCCATGGACACAGGCAATAGAGTGGTGAAGATCTGGGGGTGGGTAGGGGGTTGGAGGAGGAGGGAAAGGGCAGTGAAATGGAAAACATCCGTAATACTATCAATAATAATATATATATATATATATATATATATATATATATATATATATATATACTAATGTATTAAATATATATATATATATATATATATATATATATATATACTAGTGTATTAAAAAAAAGGTGAGCCTGAATGTGACCTAACCCCGCCAAGTCCAACTCCGTCCTCTGTGTGGACCTAATAGCAAGTCAATCCAAGTTGCATCCCTGTTCAGTGCCAGAGCCAAACAGCTCTGCTTTACACATAGGCAACATGAGTAAATGGACACCCTGCCTAGAGTGATCTCCCTTCCCAGCTGAAAGCTTTAAGGGGTCCTTAATCAGTCTTTCCTACAGTTTACTCAGTCCTTATAATTCCTCAGTCCTTATAAAACCAAATGGGAGCCTGGGCAGCTTAAATCAGTTGCAGACTTGATTGCAGAAGATTTTAAGAGATGTAAAGTTATATCACTATCAAATGTAGGCGGTACTCAGATTGTAGAGAGAAGTCTTGTAAAGCCCCTACTATGAATATAAATAGATAAGAATGATCTATAATGAGATTATCAATTATTTGTATTTAATTCTTTGCTTTGAAAGGGCTTATGATGGCTTACCACCAGTGTATTCTGCCAATTACTCTAACCTTTCCCCAGAAATCTTGTTTGCACTATTGATTTGACTCTCGATGCAGAGTCTGAAATAAGGTTTTGTCCTATTCCTGATTTTGCAATCTTATGTGCTCATCAGGTCGATTTTTTATTGAGCACATAAAAGGGTATTTGTTTTTTGGGTGCTAGTTATTTACAAAGTCAGCTGAAGAGTTATTTTTTTTGCTATTAATATTCTTATTTAAGGAAAATGTGGAACTCGATCACCAGGATATATGAAATGGACGTGCAGTGGAGTAGTTGGTAAAACCTGACTGTGAACAGTCAAATAAGTCCAGGGAAACAAGACTGGCAGTGTGGCCAGGTTGAAGAAGTACTAGATCATGGGGAAACCTGAGTTCTGCTGGCTGTGTGACCATGGACAAGTCACTTAACTTCTCTGAGCCACAGCCAGCTCATCTAGGGTTTCACTAGGCCAGCGGTGACAAATACTCCCGGCCACAGGGACAAGACAGAAAATACATGTGAATAAAGAGGCCCTGAAAGAAAAGAAAACAAAACAGTAAAACAGAAAGCCAACAAAATCCCAACTTCATTGTGGGGCTGGGGGGCAATGGAGGGTGGCAGAGACTGCCGCCCCGAATAATGCTTCAAGCTGAACGCAGGGCTCCTGTGACCAGAGCCTCCCTCTGACTTTTTAAAAGAGGAGCTTAAAAATCCATAACTTTATGCAAATTGTTTCAGTTCTTAAGCATTGGATGGAACAATAAACTCGTGTGGACCAGTGCTCTGTGAACAAAATTACATTTTCCCTTGGGCTGAATCCAGCTTGGGATTACTAATTTGCAACCTCCAGACAAGATTAACTTAGAAATTCGTTCCTGGGACAGAATGCCGTGGCTCTGACAGTTTCCTGTGGAATATCTCCTCGGAGTCCCTGCAACTTCGAGCTGGGAGCGGTGGCAGCGGCATCTGGTTGCCTCTCACACATTATCCCTGGCAGTTGTTACCTCGCCTCTGCATAGCTGCTCCACAGACAGACTCTCCTGAAGGCGACTCTGAAGCTGTCTCTCTATTGAGAAGAAGCCCTCATTCAGCTTCTCTTACGGGTTCCAGTTCTGTCCTCTGGAGCAAACAGCGCATCTCTAACTCTTGGAGCTGCAGACTCAGATGACCGCCTCCCATCCCCCACACATACCAGGCAGCGGTTTCCTGGGCAGAGTCTGGGCTTTGGAAGGTCTTAGAGCCCAGAATCCTGGATGAGCTACAGATGTTTCCCTAAAAGAGGAATCCAATGAAACCTCTCTCATCTTTACTGTGAGCAGTGGGTGGGAGCCCAGTTTGGCCGCTCTTGGCCAAGACCAGTTTCCCTGGTTTGTGGGGGAGGGGGGTAGGGCGGGGCCTGGGCAGTGTGGTCTGGAGAGCCACACACCATTAGCTTGTTGGCAGGCATGAGAGGTGCTGGAGCGACTTGTCTCCTTTGCAGGGTCAGCTAGGGGTGTTTTGTCTCAGTGCGGTGCCCTGTGACCTGTGCCCACTTCTCACCGCAGTGTCATCTTCGAACACTTTCTGCCAACACAGGACTGACCTGGGATCACCTTCTCCTGCCCAGCCAGCCCCTTGCCAGGCTCTGCATACAGCGGCAGAGATGGGGCCTTTGCTGGGCTGGAGGGAGGTGGGGCGTGGCCAAGGCTTGGGCGCCTGCCTGTAGCCAGGGCCTGCTGGGAGCCTGTGCCTGGAGGTGGGGCAGAGTCCAAGGGAATCAGCGGGCGGCTACTGCTCAGAGCGTTCTGTGGGGGCATGGGCGCTTCTTCCCAAGTGTGGCTCTGCTTTATGGCGGAGTCTTCGTGACCTAGTGCGGGAATGATATTCTGCATGCTCTGTGATTCCACCCGTAAGGCCAGAACAGGGCAATTAACTAGGTGTAATAAATAATATAGAATGCGGTGAATATTTAGGGTCTGGTAATGATGATAAATCAGGTTTGAAATGTTCCTTGAGGAGATTGTGAGATTCTGAGAAATGAAGCCAGGAAGATTGATTAGAACCTATTGCTGTTCAGAAAACCTCCTGCAAACAAATACAGGAGGGAGTGCCAGGCTCGCAGGAAAGGTGACCACAACCCACCTTGGCCTCCAAAATCCAAGTGGGGATAAGCAACACCTGCCATTGCTCTCTGGGCGAGAGCCCAGGAGAGCCACAGACACCCCAGGCACAGGCGCCGTGGACTTGATCGGCCACAGCGATGAAGGAACACATTAGGCTTTCTCTGTGGGCCTCACTTCCTTGGAAGCCTTGTTTATTTATTCGTGTATTTGTTTGTTTTTTTGGTTCTCTATCTGTCAAGTTTTAAGGAAAGACCCCTATTATAAGACCCGAAGCATGGAACAGGCTGACATACCTCGATGTGGGGTTGGGGGGACGAGAAGAGATAAACCAAAGAACTTATATTCTTAGATGCATAGCCCATAGACACGGGCAATAGGTGGTGAAGACCTGGGGGTGGGTGGGTAGGGGCTGGGAGGAGGGGAGTTAAGGGAGGGGGAGAATGGGAGATAGCTGTAATACTGTCAACAATAAAAAGTGTATTTAAAAAAAGGAGAGACCCCTCTTGAAGGAATAAAGGTTATGGTTATAAGGGTCTGTGCCACCGCGTTTGCTCTTCCTCGCACTCACATACTTGTTTCCCAGCTTTCAGTGTGAAGATTCATAGCCTGCATTTTGTACGCCTGGACTGGCTGGGGTTTTACATTAAATACTTTGGTGATAAATCACCCCACTCTCCTCAAATCTGGCCCAACTTGCCGGATAAATTTAGCAGTAATGTAAAATATCAACCCTGTTGGAAGTTATCTGGCAAGAGAGTGGCCCTAGTCCTGTAGCAATTAGGGGAAAAAGCCAGACAAAGCGTTGACTGTCTGTGAATGGAAGGGGAAGCAGAAAGATCAAGGCTATGTGGAAAGAGTGGTAGTTAATAGTCAATAAAGCAGGGATAATTTGTGACGTAGCGGGAAGAAGATGGGTTAGGGTTCATGAATGGCTGTGTGACCTTGGGCCAACTCCTTAACTCCTCTGAGCCTCAGTTGCCGCCTGGGTACCATGAGGGAGAACACATTTGCATCTGGTGGAAAATAAAGGTGAAGATGTGTGTCAGTGCCCAGAACTGAGGAGCGTGCTACCTGCTGACTCCCATCTCCCACCTGGTGGCCTTCTGTCTGCATATATTCCATGTTCAGCCCTTCGGACACAATGAGAATGTAATATTTATTGGTTGATGTACAGAGGCAGGGGCTCAGACAGCATGCTCCAGCCCCACTGTGGTGAATGGCCTGCCTCGGCGCTGCTCTCTGACCCCTTGTTTGAACCTGGGATAAAATATGGGAGAGTGGATGAGCATCGTGCTGTGGGGAAGGGGTGTGGTGTGAGGCAGAATCCGCACCCTTGTCCCACACACGGGCACGTGGGCACTGCATGCTGGGGACACCTCAGTGAGTGCCTGGCACCTTCCTTTCCTTCTGGCCCCACTCCCCAAAGTGAAGACAGGTGATGGTGGCAAACCAGGTGCCAAATGAAAGACTAGAGATTTAAGAAGTTTTTCTTCCCTCCTTTTAAAAATGTGAACGATGAATAGAAATGTCAATTCTGGGTGAATAAATTATTTGATTAAGTAGGACATCAGTGTGCTCAGTGATTAGACTTGCCAAGAAACACGAGGCAGGCTGCTCATGGTTTTCCTAATTTATTGGAGGATAAATAATGCAGGAAGCGCGTCAGGTTCTTCATAGACAGATTTGAAAGAATTTGACCCCAAATCTAGGGAAGTGGTAAAGGAGGAAAAATATTGCCACGAAGCTGGTTTTACTGCTAGGGAAATTTGAAGCTGCAAAAAGCAATGTTAAAATCACATCACAAATCTGTCTTCAGCCAGAAAAGGAAACTGAAAGTTAAAGAGAAACGTCCCTCCCAGACTTGGTTCTATCAATCAGCTTTCATACTGGGTGTCCGTTTAAAGATTGGCCCCTTAAGGCTACTGTGCATGAACAAGGCCCTTCCCCAGTGAGCCGTCCCTTTATGGGACTCCACTGTGGGACAGGAAGTGGATTATCAGGAGAAGAATTCTCATGGGTGAACCGTGGTGTGTCACCCACCATAAGGGTTTCTAAAAATATGCGTGCTTCCTTCAACTCGTTGCAAATTGTGGCTGATTGAGGACAGCGGGATATTTTATGACAGATAAGTATGCAGTTAAGATGCCTGTTGTCTTTGAAAGTGAGTGGAGGGACAATTTTCTTTGGACTGTGAATCATCTCATCACAGTCCAGGATATTTCTACTGCTGTTTCTTTGAGGTGTAAAATGATGAAACTGTAATCATCCATTAACATCAGATTAGCTTAGCACTGTCCCTATGGGAGACCATCACAGTTCCCCTCCTGCCCTCCTTTCTTTCTTCCCTCCCTCCCTCCCTCCCTCCCTTCCTCCCTCCCTCCCTTCCTTCCTTCCTTCCTTCCTTCCTCCCTTTTTCCCTCCCTCCCTCTCTCCCTTTTTTCCTTCTTCCCTTCCTCTTTCCTTCTTCTCTTCCTTTCTCCCTCCCATCCCTCCTTCCTTCTTTCTTTCAAATGTGTATCAGGCAAAGTTCTAGGCTCTTTTCTAGAACACCACAGAAAAAGTCTCTATCCTTATGGTGCTTGCATTTCTCTCTCTCTCTCTCTCTCTCTCTCCTCTCTCTGTAGAGGCAGACAGATACAAAAATATACTTTTGTTTATGTACACATGATTGTACATGTCAGTCTTCTTGCCATTTAAAAGTTAACCCCATGATCAAGTAGATAATAGATACTAAGCAGAGGCATTTAAGACCCCAAAGACTTTCTTGATGCTCCCCACTACTTCAAAGATGGGTGAAATGGGGCAAACTACACTGCTCTTTGATTTCCATATGTTGGTCCTGGGCCACCTCTGGATAAGAGAGTGAGTGGCAGCCTGAATCAGTGGGCCATTGCTACTCAAACTCCAAAGTATTTCCTGAAGAATTGAAGGACCCTTTATGGGACAGGCATGTCTTTAATGTCAAGAAGACCTCTAGGGATTGGTTGAAGACAGGTTAGTACTGGTGGCCCCTTGAAGCTCAGTTTCTCCTTCATTTTTGGGTCAATGGTTCTCAAGGTGTGGTCTAGAACACGGCCACTCCTCCGAGTCTGGGCCACTTTGTGTGCTTGTATGTATTGCTGAGTAAATAGGAGTCACCTGGAATCTTGAACAGCTCGGGTTGCTACCACACAATACACAGAGTGGGTGACTTGACAATAAACAGTTATTTCTCATGGTTCTGGAGGCTAGAAGGTCAATGTCATGGCGCCAGTTGGCTGCGTTCTGGTGAAGACTCTTCTGGTTGCAGACTGCCAATTTCTCATTGTATCTCCACATGGCTGGAAAAACGTGCACTATGCCTGCCTTCTTCCCATAGGGCACCAATCCCATTATGTGGGCTATGACCTCATGATCCCCTCCCCAAGTCTTCACCTCCAAATACCATCACGTTGGGGATTTGATTTCAGCTTATGAATTTGGGGGACACAAGCATCCAGTCTGTGACACCTGGTGTATTTGTTTTCTATTGCTGTATAACAAATTACCACAAATTTAGCAGCTTAAAACAACACATGTTCGCTATCTCACAGTTTGTAGGTCAGGACCCTGGACAGGGCTTAGCTTGATCCTCTGCCCCTTTTCTCACAAGGCTGCAACCAAGAGGTTGGCTTCCTGGGCTGTGGAAAGATCCACCTACAGGCTTGCTCAGATTGCTGGCAGGATTCTTGTCATTGGACTTGTCAGGCTGAGGGTCACGACTTCTCACTGGTGGAGGCTGGAGGCTGCCTCAGAGAGTCTGCGTGCAGTCCTTTGTCTCATGGGCTCTCCCACTGTGGCCACTTACCCCATGAAGCTGGCGAGCAGAGTCTTGTATAACAACCTACTCATAGGAGTCTCATCTTTCAGCACTATCTCATGATTCATTCTCTGTCTCATCATAGGTTTTACAAGGTAAAAGGGGGAAAAAAGAATAAGGGAAGAAAATGCAGCAGTGGTTTTCCGTTGCCTTCTGCTGCTCAGCCTGTGGGTCCATAGCACATGCGCTTGGCTGAAGACGAGCACTAAAAGAACCGCAGTGCTAACGTATAATAATGAGTAACATTCCCGATGGACTTCAAGTCCACATAAAAACAGATTTGTGCTGTTAAACTTAACTGACTGAGCACCAGAAAAATTATGGACTGAAACTACAAATATTAGGAAAGGATGTAAGAAGACAATGCTGGAAGTAAAAAGGAAAGAAAAATAGAGATGGATGAGAGGAGAAACACTAAAAGTGATTCAAAACAGGCAAGAGGCAAAAGTTAAAGTTGACAAAGCAGGGTTAGAATCTTGAATGCCAGTTTTCAGTAACTATCAGGTAGAGATAAAGAGAACCAGTACAGTAGTCAATGTAAGGAGATAGAAGAGAACAACAAAGAAGGAAAAACAGCCCAAACCGGTTTGGCTCAGTGGATAGAGCGTAGACCTGCAGACTGAAGGGTCCCAGTTTTGATTCCTGTCAAGGGCATGTACCTCGGTTGCAGGCACGTCCCCTATAGGGGGTGTGCAGGAGGCAGCTGATGGATGTTTTTCTCTCTTCGATGTTTCTAACTCTCTATACCTCTCCTTCCTCTCTGTAAAAAAATCAATAAAATATATTTTTTTAAAAAAGAAGGAAAAACAAGTGATCTCTACCAGAAGATCCATGAAAAAAAAAAAGGGAAATTCAAACCTAGACTAGGAATACTGAACATCCAACAAAGAAGCACATCTGCTCAGGAGAAAATGAAGGGAAGGAGGAAACAGTGCACTGAAAACCCATTCAGATGAGATAAAAGGCTGATGGATACCTTTGAAGAAGATTCCTATGAGAGAGAACCTATACCCCTAGAAGGAGATATGAAAGATGCCCCGAAAATATTTGGAAAAAATAAGACACCAGGCATAGGTGGGATATCAATAGAATTATTTCAAGCCACAGAGACTGAATGTATCAAAATCCTAATAAGAATATGTCAACAAATAATGGAAAACAAAACAATGGCCTACAGACTGGAAGCCTTCAGTATTCGTCCCAATCTTTAAAAAAGAAGATGTGGAGGAATGCAGTAGCTCTAGGACCCTTGCTCCAATTTCCCATGCAAGTAAAGTGATGCTCAAGGGGAGGCAACAAAGGTTCCATGTTCTATGGATCAAGAAATGATGGATTTTCAAGTTGGATTCAGAAAAGGAAGAGGCAGTTAAGATCTAATTGTGGGCATTTGCTGGATACTGGGGTGTTCCAAAGACTTTCAGGAGAGAGTTAGTCTATGTTTTGTAGAAACAGTAAATCCTTTGTCGATCATGAAAAGCTCTGGGCTGCTCTGAAACAAACGGTCATACCTCAGCATTTGATTGCCCTGATGCATAACTTATATTGTGGGCAGGAAGCACTGTCAGGACAGGACATGGAGAGACAGGATGATTTCCTACAGGCAAAGGTGTCAGACAGGGGTGCATTTTATCTCCCTACTTGTCTGATTTGTATGCAGAACATATACAAAAACATCTGGGCTAGACTCAGAGGAGGGTGGAGTGGAAATTAGTGGAGAAAATATTAATAACTTAAGATATGCAGATGATACCATCCTACTGGCAAGAAGTAGCAACCATCAGAAATGACTTCTGATGAAAGTGAAAGAAGAAAGGGCCAAAGCAGGACTGCATTTGAACATCAAGAAGACAAAAAACATGACTATAGAAAAAACACAACTTTAACATAGACAATGGAATTGTTAAAGATTTCCCTTACCTTGATTCAGTCATCATTTCAAATTGAGATTGCAGCCAGGAAATCAAGAGAAGGCTGACACTCAGAAGAACAGCAGTGGGAGAATTAGGATCATTAAGAACAAAGATGTATCGTTAGAGACCACAGCTAAGATCATTTACACCCTTGTAATCCTAATTACCGTGTACAAATGTGAAAATTGTACAGTGAAGAAGGCTAACAGGAAGAAAATGGATTCATTTAAAATATGCTGTTGAAATGCTCTGCGGATACCCTGGACTGTTATAAATGCCAACAGGTGGCTCCTAGAGCAAATTAAGCCTGAAATGTCACTGGAGGCAAAAATGACAAAACTGAAGCTGTCCTACTTCAGGCACATCATGAGAAGGCAGGGTTCTTTGGAAAAGACAATAATGCTGGGGGAAATAGCAGGTAGCAGGAAAAGAGGAAGACCAAATATGAGATTAGTTGACTCCATAAAAGAAACCATAGGCCAGAGTCTGCAGGACCTGAGGGAACAGGACACTGTGGGCATCACTCAGTCATAGAGTTACCAGGAGTCAGAGCCAATGGGCACATTGGAGCGCACACAATCATAGGAATGAGAGTCCATCACCTTTGTCATAATTCATTGGTTGAGAAGAAAGTCACAGGTCCCACCCACACTCAAGAGGAGATTACACACAAGTGTGAACCAGGAAGGGGGAGGGGCTGGGGGAGCCACAGCTGGTCTGGCTGTTGTAAATGCGGGTTGCTAGACTCACCCTGGATGGTCTGAAACAGAATTTCTGGGGCAGGTCCCAGGAGTCTGTATCGTAAGCAACTCCCCAGGTGCTTCCTTTGCACATTATGGTTGGAGAAGCTGAGGGAGCAGAGGGATGTGGGATAGCTAGAAGCCCCACTGAGCAGCTGGGACCCCTTCCTGCCTGCCAGTACTATTGACTGGAGGGCACAGAGTGATGGGCCCTCAAATCCCAGGGACTCGGCAGCCAGCCCAGTGTCTAAGGGATGGAAATGTGTTACCTCCTCAGCAGATCTTTGCACAGTTTGCCCATGCTCAGTGGCCATTTAAAGTGGGGCGGGCCCCAGAATGTGGTCTCTGAATTCCATGCCTATAGGCATTTAAAAACCTGTTCATTCACATCATAACAGCTTCATGCATAATAGCTCCAACTGGAAATAACCCAAATGTCATTCAGTAAGTAAAGGATTAAACTATAGTACATCCATGCTATAGACTACTCAGCAGTGAAAAAGAGCAAACTACTGATACACACAACAACTTCAATGAACAGCCAGGGCATTACGTTTAACAAAAAAGAAAAAAAAAGGAAAGGAAAGTCCACCCCAAGGAGCTACATGCTGTATAATTCCAATCTTACATAATAAAACCCTAATATGCAAATCGACCAAACGGTGGAACCACCGGTTGCTATGATGCACACTGACCACCAGGGGGAAGACACTCAACACAAGAGCTGCACCCAGTTGGCAGCTCCTGTGTTGAGTGTCTGCCCCCCAGAGGGAGGCAACCAGCAGCGGTGATTGGGGGGCGGGACCAGCCAGCGGGTGGCGCTAGGCTGCTAGCCAAGGTGGGTGCCAGCAGGGCCCCCCCACCCCCCCCCCCCCCCCCCCCCGCCGATTGCCCTGCTTGCTGCTCTGCTGCTCATCCCACAGATTGGCCCTGATTGCCGGTTAGGCCTAGGGACCCTACCCTATATATTGGGAACAGACTCTTAGATTTAAAAATTAAAACCTGGCAAGGTTACTCTAACACTGAAAAAACAGGATGATGCAGCGATGGCATGCATGGACTCTGGCTTGCACATTTTGTGGTCAGCCCTGATTCTGATACTTATAACTGTGACAAAGCCAATTACTTAACTTCTCTCTGCTTCAGTTTTTCCACCCATAAGATGGGAAAAATGGTACTACTGCCTCAGAAAGATCATGTTATGTACTACTTTTTATAATCAGGGCAAAAAAAATGTAGCTGCCCATACAACAGCAAGATGCCTTTCATCTGTATGAAAAGTATAGTCACTGGTGCATGCAGGGATTGGGCCTAAACCGGCAGTAGGACATCCCCCGAGGGCACAGGCCAGGCTGAGGGACCTCCCCCCGCCATGCACGAATTTCGTGCACTGGGGCTCTAGTTATATAATGATTAGAATTGGAAAAAATTAGAAGTGGAAGACAGACAGTGGTTGCTGGGTGTTAGGGTGGTGGGCAGGAGGCGGGTATGGTCATAAAAGGGCAACATGGGATCCTCTGGTGGTGGGTCTGTACACTTTCTTTACTATGGTGTTGAATACATGAAGCTACCCAGGTGATGAAATTGTGTAGAACTCCAGGGAGATACACAGAAATGAATCCAAGTAAAACGGAAATCTAAATAAGAATAGTGGATAGTAGAAATGTCAATATCCTATGCAGTGGCAGTATAGTATAGTTTTGCAAAATGTTTCCATTGGAGGAAACTGGGAATAGTGTACAAGGGATCTCTCTGTATTATTTATTACTATTGCATGTGAATCTATAATGATCTCAGTAATAATTGTAATTAATAAAATAGATCCTGGACTTCCCCTTTCTCACCTCTGCTGTCTCTCTCCCATCTGGAGTAGATCTTCGTTCAAAGTCACCTTTCTTCTTCCACAACCCTTTGGGGAAGAGGTCTTGGCTTTGGTTAAGTCATTCTCCCCTTTATACAGAAATTGTTTTCCTCAGGTGACTCATTCTTGGGTGAGAACTTTAGTCACAGAAAACCCAGAAACCTGAGACACGGAGTTTCTTGGAGGCTAGGTGGGACCAAGCCTCTAGTAATCCCAAGGCCACAGTCTGCAGCTGCAATAAACCAAGAGCAAAAGCAAGTCTTCAAAGGCACGCCCCATCCACAGCTCTCCATCACCCCCACTGAAAAAATTAGGATGCTGCCCCCATCGCATGATAGACTCACTTCTGTAGCATCATCACACCATGTCGCCCTGAGATTAGCAGCATAGTTAGTTAGATCAGAAAATCATGGACCGGCAGCACTCTGTACCCCCTAGCACAGGGATGCCCAATAAGTGTTTGTTAGGAAGGAAGGAAGGAAGGAAGGAAGGAAGGAAGGAAGGAAGGAAGGAAGGAAGGAAGGAAGGAAGGAAGGAAGGAGGGAGGGAGGGAGGGAGGGAGGGAGGGAGGGAGGGAGGGAGGGAGGGAGGGAGGGAGGGAGGGAGGCTGAACCTGACTTTATTGCTGTCCAGTTCCACTTGGGGGAAGATGGAGCATACATAGTGGCTTTCTAAGAGAAAAGTTATGGATTCATTTCTGGTCAGGGTTCATTTCTCAGGGCTAGACTTAGTGTCAACAGGTTATTGTTTTGTTTTTGTTCCTCCTGATTTGCATTTCAGGAATATGTTTTGGTTGAGCAATTAGGAAAAAAGAGGAATATTGGGCTAGAGGCTTGATGGAGAGAGTTTCTTTAGCCTTTTGGATCATGGAAAGTTGCCCCTCTAGGTTTTGAATATTGGGAGAAGATCTCTTTATGGAAATTGGAGGTGAGGATTGAAGCAGGAGCCCTGTTCAGCTGACAGCCTCACCATTTTCCTCAGGTCCACTCTTCCCCCCCACCTTTCTGAGCTGCATTTCTAGGGAATTGACTCATCCAAAATGTTTGCACATTCTTTCTGATTGATGGACTGAAGCTACTCCCCATCTTCTCAGCATTTCTGTAAAGCCAGTTCTGCTTGCAACAAATGGCTTCATTCCTTCACAATTTCAAAAGTTGCACTTGACACGTTCTTGAATAAAATGCCTTCAACCCAAGTAAAGAAGATCAGCAGAAATATCAAATGGTATGATGTATAGATGAAGGAGGGTTGAGTTGGGGGCCCCCAACAGTGTGGGTTGCAAACTTCAGTGTTTAGGACACTTGCCTGGTTAGCCTCGCATCTTCTCTTCACAACCAGCCTTGCCAGGCAGGTAGGAGCACTGTGGGTTTTTTGGCCCTAGCAGGAGAGCAGGCCACTGGGGTCCCTTACCTTAATAACTACTAGGAATGATGGTGCCCTGGGCTCTCTGGTGAGTCTTGGGGGGCCAATCTCTAACTTAAAAGATTCCCTTATGGGGAAATGTGCTTGCTTGCCTTCTGGATTTGTGTAGACAAGGCACTTAATGGAGAGTGTCTTGATATTATTGTGGGATGGTGATGATAGTAGAGCCTACAGGTGAAGTGTTAGGAACCAAACTATCAGATATTCCTAGAGGGCAGCTCTGGACTGTGGACCCAGTGGGATGGGGAAGGAGAGGGAGCTGCCTGGAGCTGTAGGTCTGGAAGGAACATGTTGACTGAATCAGCACTGTGTCTCACATACATGTGCGTCTTGTCAAATCCTGGTGTCCAGAATAATTGCAATGGGAATCTGGGGCTTCTGCAGTCACCTTTGAAAGGGTTAAAGGGTGAAGGATGCAAAGAGGAGCAGATCTGGCCAGGAAATCTTGCTCTTTTCTTTCTGTGAACTCCCACAGCCTTTCTCTGTCAGCCTGAAGAATCCCTCCCGCACAGTCTCCCTTTCTTGATCAGCTCTTGACTGTGTATATCAACTCACGCAACCTCTTAGGCTTCTTTGGGTTGAGTCAGCTGTACCCAACCCCTCGCTCTTGGCTCATTCCTGGGGTCAGCACTCCAGAGGAGAGTGCAGGGCTGGGCCAGCACGTGCGTTCCTTTGCTCTCTGGAGGGGACATGCTTTCGGATGGGAGACAGAAGGGAACAGATTGCAACCTGCATATAGTCGTCTCCTATTACCTGCGGTTTTCCTTTCTGTGGTTTCAGTTAGCCATGGTCAACTGCTAATATTAAATGGTCCAGAAATATTAAATGGAAAATTCCAGAAAAACAATTCAGGAGTTTAAATTGCATGTCATTCTGAGTGGTATAATAGAATTTCTCCCCATCCTGCTCCATCCTGCCCAGGATGCGACTCAGCCCTTTGTCCAGTGTCTCCTGCCCATGAGTCACTGGTATCCCAGTGTTCAAATCACCCTTATTTTACCTGATAATGCCATGTTCACATAACCTATTGCAGTATATTGTCATAATTGTTCTATTTTATTATTGGTTCTTGTTGTTAATCTCTTACCATGCCTACTTTATAAATTAAAATTTATCATAGGTAAGTCTGTACAGGAAAAAACACAATATATATATAGGGTTCAGTACTATCCAATGTTTCAGGCATCCTCTGGGGAGTCTTGGAATACTGTATATCCCATGGATAAGAAAGCACTACTATAATTCAAAATGTTTTATTTATCTCCATGGCAGACACTTTGCTATATCTCAAGTGTATATATTGTTATGATCAGCATAATAGAAATCTGTTTAGAGGGTCCCTGAATTTATTAAAGCTTTTCATGATTTACATTTTTATAATCAAAGATATTAAGAGGACCACTACTATCAAGTAGGGGGTCTGTGAACATTTTAGATTCTAAAACGGGGTTCTTGTTCTTAATAGAGGTGGAGGCATCTATAGGCTGAAAACAATTTTTTATCTTTCTTGGATAACTGTTTCAAGTGTGTTTTGGTGCTTTAAAATTTAAAAAAATTTTTAAATATATTTTTATTGTTGACTAAAGGCCTGGTGCACAAAATTCGTGCATGGGATGGGGAGGGGGGTGTCCCTCAGCCCAGCCTGCACCCTCTCCAATCTGGGACCCCTCGAGAGATATCCGACTGCCCGTTTAGGCCCGATCCTACTGGTAGGATCGGGCCTAAACGGGCAGTCGGACATCCCTCTCACAATCCAGGACTGCTGGCTCCCAACTGCTTGCCTGCCTGCCTTCCTGATTGCCCCTAACCGCTTCTGCCTGCCAGCCTGATCACCTCCTAACCACTCCCCTGCCAGCCTGTTTGATGCCTAACTGCTCCCCTGCCAGCCTGTTTGCCACTAACTGTTCTCCCCTGTAGGCCTGGTCACCCCTAACTGCCCTCCCCTGCAGGCCTGGGTCCCCCTCAACTGCCCTTCCCTGCAGGCCTGGTGGCCCCCAACTTCCCTCCCCTGCCGGCTTGATTGTCCCCAACTACCCTCCCTTGCAGGCCTGGTTCCTCCCAACTGCCCTCCCATGCTGGCCATCTTGTGGTGGCCATCTTGTGTCCACATGGGGGCAGCCATCTTTGACCACATCGGGGCAGACATCTTGTGTGTTGGAGTGATGGTCAATCTGCATATTACTCTTTTATTAGATAGGATAGAGGCCTGGTGCACGGGTGGGGGCCAGCTGGTTTGCCCTGAAGGGTGTCCCAGATCAGGGTGGGGGTTCCCTTGGGGCATGGGGTGGCCTGGGTGAGGGGCCGGTGGTGGTTTGCAGGCCGGCCACGCCCCCTGGTGACCCAAGCAGCAGCCCTGGGATCTGGGATTTATTTATCTTCTATAATTGAAACTTTGTAGCCTTGAGCGGAGACCAGGGCAGGCCAGGGCAGGTGGGAAGCTTGGCTTCCTCCATCGCTGGGGCCAACCCAAGCCTCCTGCTTGCTCCAGCTCTGTGGCCACCACCATATTTTTTGGCTTAATTTGCATACTCACTCCTGATTGGCTTGTGGCGTAGAGGAGGTACAGTCAATTTGCATGTTTCTCTTTTATTAGATAGGACAGTATTACAGATATCTCCCATTTCCCCTTCTCCCCCCTCCTCCCACCCCCTATCACTCCTCCCTTCTTTTAGCTCTTCACTACCCTATTGCAAATTATTAGGCAATAAGAAATCCTTGTTCATTTTGTTGGATGAGATATAATGACACTGTGGTAAAGTTAAAAGGGAAAATGTCCCAATCACTTAGAGATAATGCCGAAGTATTTATGGGTGAAATGGTAGTAGATCTAAGCTTTGAATTGCAATAAGGAAACAGGTGGAGGGCAGAGATGAAATGAAAATGTCAGAATTGTTGGTAATTATTGAAGCTAGGAATAGGTACTTGGAGTTCATATCTATGCTGTCTACTTTATATATTTAAATTTTTCCAAGATAAATGGTTAAAGTAACATTGAAACATGTTCTAGTTTTTGTTTGACAGCCTCAGAGAAATGAAGCAGAAGGCATAAATAATGCAATAGGTCATGCCTCTCATTGATATTTCCATTTTTCGTTCCTTCTTATGAATATACTAGAGACCTGATGCACGAAATTCATGCAAGGGGTTTGGCCCCTGCTGCCACAGCAGCTGCCTCGGCCCCCACCGCGTGGCTTCATCCGGAAGGTCGTCCGGGAGGACATCTGGAAGGATGTCCGGTCTAATTAGCATATTACACTTTTATTATTATAGATTTTGTGGGTGTTGATGGGGTTAGGAAGTGGTAATGCTGTAGATATAGGGTAGGGCTGTCTTAATTGAGGGGAACAGGGATCCAGAGAAGGAGGTAGTAATTGCTATCAGGTGGGTAAAATATGGGAAAGCAGTGCTAATTTAACTGTCTGAGAGTTGCTGGGTGCCATGGTCTGAATATTTGTATCTTCTTAAAATTCACGTGTTGAATTCTAATGGCCAATGTGATGGGGTTAGAAAGTTGGGCCTTTGGAAGGTGATTAGGTGAACAAGGTGGAGTCGTCATGAATGGGATTAGTACTTTCATAAAAGAGACCCCACTGAGGTCCCTAGACCCTTCCCCAATGTGAGTTTATAACAAGTTTGAAACCTGGACAAGAGCCCTCACCTAACCATGCTGTGACCACCCTGCCTGTGGCATTTTGTAACAGCAGGTGGAAAGGACTAATACATTGAGCCACATTTAATTCAAACGTTTCTGCTAAACTTAAGGCCAGGTAATATGTCTTCAATATTGACCTATCCTCAGATGTCTGTGAAAAGGTTGGGTACTTAATAAATGTTGATTTGATGGGTAATTAAATTTCAATTAATTGAAACCAATTTTGTATGTGTGACCTAGTTAAGGCTTTAACAAATAACCAATGCAATGAATAAGTTGATCTAAACAAATCCTTAGTCTTGAAGAGAAAATGGCCACTATTATTTGTCATGAACATTATACCAAATAAATACAAATCATCTTCATTATAGTTAAGTACTGGGATGTTTTGGAGATGGACTTACTGTACCTGCTTTTCAGCCTCATGAATTCTTATTATTATCTCCTTGGTTATAACAAATAGGTGTAATGCTAAAAATAGTACTTTCTTAGGGACAGTATTACCAGCATGGTGACACAAGATTACTTCTAAACCAGGAGACAAAAGGGGCTTCAATAAAATTACTTCCTATCAAATGTAATAATCATGGATAATACGTTATTATTAAGTACCTTGGAGGCAGGCCACATTCAAGAGATATGGAGACAACGAAATGAGACTTGATGTAAAATAAACAAACAAAACAGAGAGAATAAAGGTGAATGTAAGAAAAGAGGAAAATGAAGAAAACGGAGAGGAATAGGTATGATGAAAATTGCCCTGCCAGTCAGTGAAAGGAGTGAAAGCAAGTCTCATGTCTTTTTCTGCTTTCAGTTTTAAAAATCAGACTCATTTCTCAGATATGAAATGTGGCTCATTATCTGTCCATGGTGTTCTGAGTTGTCTTTCAGGCAGCAGATGTATGCCATAAAATAAACATCAGACTCCCACCCCTCCTTTTGAGGGGTGTCACAAATCTAGCCCATTTGGAAAATTGTCTCTTAATGACAGTTTTTTACCCTTGCTGGAGAAATTAATTGATGAGTGTGATGTGTGTGTGTGTGTGTGTGTGTGTGTGTGTGTGTGCACATGTGTTTGCGGTGGTTAGTAGATTTTTTGATGGACCTTTTTTTTTTTTTTTTTACATTTAACATCTCTGAAATCAAGGTGTGTATCAGGGTTTAATTGGAAGCATCTTTTTTTCTTCTGGCTGGCTCATGAAATAATGTTGCATATTATAATAGACAACCTCTGAGGCTGAAAATTTGATTTATTTAGAGGCAGAGTGGGAGTGGAGAAGGAGGAAAAGGATGGCAGTGAGAGAAAATGTGATGTTGTATAATGGCATAATTTAGAAAAAACCTTTTAAAAATTTTTAATTCCTATTATTTGTTTGTATGACTTTTTGGGGAAAGAAAGGACATTTGCTTATATTGTTTGGATGAATCCATGAAAGTTGTTAAACTTTTCCTTCTGAATTCTCCTTCATTTTTTTTCTCCTACCCTTTCTCTGCTTCTCAAATATTTACGATTTTGGCGAGGTGTGAGCTCCACATTTACAGTTTTCCAAAGGGTGTACAGAACTTACATCCACTATTAGTTTGAGAAGATCCAAGCATGAAAAATCTGAGAACAGCACCAAAGCTGTACCGTAACGGTGGGACACGGATGCCCCTTCCTGTCTTAGAGAATTCCACTTCTGCTAAGTAAACACATCGATGTGTGCCCAAGCCACGCTTCTGCATCTATTTCTCGTTTCTGGTTTTCTGGGCAGCAGCTGGCAATTGGGAGCGTCAGCTCAGTATCTATGAAATAAAGATTGATTCTCTTCCTTTTTACCCTTCAGAGCAATTTCTTTGGTTTCTTTCTGCAGTCTTAGACCTTGGGGCCCTCCACGTAGCTGCAAGAGCGTTACCTGTCATGGATTCAGCTGGCACATAGAGAAAGAGGAAGTGCGGCTGGCAGCCAGGTGCCTAGCACCCTCAGGTTAGGAGCCTTGAATGTTGAGGTTTTATGCAGGATGAGGCATCTCTTAAACTGGTTTTGATGTTGCCATACAACTGAACTCCGATGAACAGGTGCTAGACTGTGGCACTGTTGGATCAGCAAGATGGTACTGCTAGAAGTTATGGGGGAGAGAGCAAAGGTGTCCATCTGGATATTGGCTGCTGGCAGTCAGGTGGAGTTTGCATACTAGGTAGTAGGGAGAAAGCAGTAGTACCGGGGTTCTTTTCCCAGCCTTACAAAGGGTTCAGCATTCTGGAGAAAGGGGCCGAGCATAGATGATTAAAGAGTCCGGAGAAGAAAGATAATTTTGAAAGGCAATGGGGGTCAGAGGATCTTCAGCTAAAAGGAACTGAAGACTCTTTCCTTATCTAGGACCCTGTGCTTTTATTATAACACAATTTGTCCTAAGGCAAGGTGGAGATATACACTTCAAAGGGTAAGGTATCAAAGGGTATACAGAAGCATTGTCAGTTTGGGGAATAGTCTACAGCTGTTCAGGTGTTTGGCCAACAGGAGGCAATAAAATGCCCTGAGCTGTCTGGCAGTGAACAATCCTATTCAGGTTTTGGGGGAAGTGCCGTTTAGCCATTTCTAACAGGTAAACTACATATGTGGCTCACCCTTGTTGAGCCCCCCAAGCTTCACCAACCTTTTGGTGAAACTCTTGTAATCATTACATGCTGGAATTGGTTCCTGGCACAGTAGCATATAATCTCTGGCTGCATGTATCGCTCACACAATGGGCAAAAAAAACAACAACAGTGAAAAACATTCACCAGGTAATTGAGCCTGGTTAGTGTAGGCAACGTTTAAGAGCTCTGGACGTACCCTCATTGCAGGCAGTAGAACTTCGGAGATGTTCACTTGTGTCCTGTGCACATGTTGTTTTATGCGCCCATAAAGTCATACATTTCATCAGACCTAATCTTTCCTTGCCAGAAACCAAACAAAATATCACTTCCTTTTTGGAGTGATTTCATCATTGACAGACACATAATTTCATTTATCCAGCGAGAGAAACGTTGACATTGACAAGAAGATAGTACCTTTACCTTCAAAACTGTTTTATAGGAAACAATTTCAGCTAAAATAGCTTTTTCTTCCATTTTTCTCAGTTTTATCAGCAATGATTACTCCCTTTGCAGCTCTGCCACGTTGAAACCATGTTCAAAATGGGACTGATCTGGTCAGTTCCTGGTTTAAAATGAAGATTAAATATGCCCAGGCCAGGTCTTGGTGTTGGGGCACCTGCGGGACCTGTGGCAAGGTGTCCTGGTAAGGTTGATCTTATAGCTGTGAGGGGGCGGAGGGATCTTAAAACCTCAATGAACCCTAATGCTGGGGCTGCCTCCTTGAGCATCAGCACCACGTTGAACAAGGTCACTGCAGGGAGAAGAGCTGTCCTAGGTTCTGAGCAAGGACATGTATGGGAATAAGGGAGAGGAACCATTTAGGCAGGAAAGAGCCTAGAAGAGTTATTAATAGGGAATGAGTGACATGTCACTGTCTGCAACTTTGTGGTTAGGAGTGTGCCTTGGGATTCACACTGTCTACCTTTAAATCCCGACTCTCTCCCTTACTTGCTTTCTGACCTTTGGTGGGCTACAAACTCGAGGACTTAGTTTCTTCATTTGTAAAATGAGGATAATGATTCCTATTTCACTGTGGACTCTGATGATAATGTATATAAATCACTTAGCTTAGTTCCTGTTACAGAGTAAATGTTCAATAAATGTTACCCTAGCTTTTTATTCCTTTATCAATTATCAGTCTTTCTCATCAGACTGTGAACTCCTCTGGGATGAGAATTGTATCTTATTTACCCTTTTTACTTTCTCTATTTCTCCCCAATTTTAGAATGGTTTTTAAGTGGTTTCTCTTCTTGACATCGTTGTCTCCTGTTTGGACTCAGATCTCACTGGCTGCTCCTTCCCATCTTTCTGAGCTGTATCTTCCTCCTCCACCAGACCTCTAAGCATCAACTTCTTCCTTGGTCTTTTCCTCTCTCTTTATTTATTCTCCCAACTCCAAAACTGGTACCTCCTGAACTGCCCTCTCTTCTGAGTCCCAGACTCACATAGCCGGATTTTAGTAGACATCTTTACATGGATGTCTCATAAACAAGTTGAATTTCAGAAACCAAACATTCAAAATCAAAACTATTGTTCTCTTTCTTCCCTTATCAAAGAATCTGAATATATGGATCCACTATCTATCTAATTTCTTCAGCAGAAACCCAATAGGCACCTTCTTCTTTACCTTTCATATATGATCTATTAGCAACTCCTTTTGATGCAAACTCCAGAAGATCTCAGAGCCAGCTACTTCCCTCCACGATATACCACCTCCCTAACCCAGGCCTCTTTGTCTCTTTCCTGGAATACTGCAGCAGCCTCCTACCTGTTCTCTCTGTCTCTACCAGTGGCTCCCAACAGTCCATTGTCCATGTGCAGCCAGAGAAATCTTTAAAGAAATAATTGGATCGCATCCCTTTTCTGACTGAAATCTGTCTTGGCTTCCTTTGCACGTAGCATGAAACCCTGAGTCCCAGAGAACCTACAAGGCCCTGCAGGATTTGGCCTTGCCTGTTTCTCAAGCATCCTGCATCCCCACTTCTTACACCCACCTTTGTCCAGTTCGATGAGCCTTCTCCAAGCTTGTTTTATGCTCTGGATCTTTTCCTTGGTTGTTCCTGCTGCCTGGAATCCCCTCTCTCAGCTCCCATGGCTGCCCCTCTTATTCTTTAGCGCTTGTCCTGAATGTCATCTTCTAATGTGGGCCACCCTTCCCCTGCTACTCTCTGTCCCAACCTCCTTCCTATTTCCTTCACAGCACATTCCACTATTACAACTTGTAATTATTTTATTTAATTGTTTTATGTCCCCTTGCCCTGATGGGTGCTTTGCTGATGTATCTCAGTGCCTAGCACATCTGGGTGCTTTGCTGATGTATCTCAGTGCCTAGCACAGTGCCTGGCACACAGTTGGAATCAGTATATACCGAGTGAATGAATGAATCCAACAAAATTCTCAATAGATGTGCATTGAATGAATGGGCAAAGTTAGTGTTATCTAAACCTGTGTGATTCTTTTTAGGGGTGATGACCTTTTTACCAAGAGATAAAGTGTTAAGTAAAATAGACACAGCATGGTGTAGGGAAAAGATGGGGGACTTTGGTGCCAAAAGATACAGCTTGAGTGGTGGCTCTGCCTCCTATTAGCTGTGTGGTCTTGGAAGTATTTCTGAATCACCCCCGGCTTTAATTTTCTCATCTGGAAAATGGGGATTAAACATCTTTACCTCAGAGGATATCATGAAGTGCAAATGAGGGCATGTATGTAAATCCCATGGCATGAAACTGCCACAGGATAGTCACTCAATAACTGGTCATTCATACCGTTTCTTCTACCAAACACAAAACTTGGTGGAATTTCAGGTACCAATGAGCTGGTGAGAAAGGTCATCTTGGAGGAGAGAGGCTTTCTAAGTGCCAGTCCTCTTCCCCACTCTCACCCTCCAATCACATTACATTGGAAATCTCAGACCAGTGCAGGGAGCACACTTTTTCCAGCAGCAGAGGTTGACAATCATTGTGGGGCATTGTGGGACATGCCTTTGCTGATTCTTCCTTGAAGTTGCAAATTTCAAATTTCAAATTCTCATATCCTTCTGTTCAGAATATGACGTATTTTGGGGTAAAACCCAGTGTCATTTTTTCTAATTTTCTCAACTATGTTTTATACACTCTCCTGTCTTCCCACCTCCATTATCTGAAAAGTGTGCTTGCCTCTAAGAGCTCCTGATGCTATTCCAATAAGTGGCACTCTCCTTTTTGTCTGAAAATGTGCTCTCTGCTATTCAAACTCTTCCCCCAAACAGGTAAATTGAGCTTTTCCCCGGATCCCAACTGTTCCCTCTGCCTTGGCTTCTGGACTCCTTCCCTTCCCTTTTCCATCTCCTTCATGTCCCTGTTCTGCCTTTCTTTCTTTTTTCACTCCATCCTTCTCTGGTCCCTAACCCCCTCTCCATTTAATGTTCATTTCAGCATCTTTCTGCTCGGTGGCCCTCACTGACTGGTATAACTGATGGAGCAGATGTTTGGGTGCCCGGTCACATACCTGAGTCTACCTGTGATTTCAGCTGCAGCTTGGAGGACCCTTAGAGGCCCTCCTTGCTCCTCTGCCTCAGGGCCTTCTCCAATGCCCTGCAGCCTGGAAGTGCAGGGAAGTTATCATCCCAGGAGCACCTCTCAGCCAATGGGGAGTGGAGCCGTGACCCTGGGTCTTGGTAACTGATTGGATTTGACATTTGAAGGACAAGAAGGAGTACAGGATGCTGAGGTCAGGGAGAGAACTGGGAGAGTTCCAGCGATGGTGCTAGCTATCAAGGTAGAGGATACAGCCCAGCTGGCATGGCTCAGTGGTTGAGCATTGACCTATGAACCGGGACGTCATGGTTTGATTCCTGGTAAGGGCCCATGCCCTGGTTGCAAGCTTGATCCCCAGTGGGGAATGCACAGGAGGCAGCCAATCAATGCTTTTCTCTCATCATTGATGTTTCTATCTCTCTCTCCCCTCTCCCTTCCTCTCTGAAATCAATACAAATATATTTAAAAAAAGATAGAGGACACAGGTGAAATATTAAGTGAGGTGAGTGACCTTATTTCCAACATTTAGGATATTCCAGCATCTGTGTTCATGTGACCTTCACTGAAATAGCCAATGCATTTCTGCCAGTACCTTTACGGGGAGCCGCTATTTTGGTATGGCTACTTCAGGAAGCCCGTGCAACTACCCAGACACCATAAATTTATCTTGGAGATATTGATAGATTTTTCTCTTTTAATATTTGTTCCATTGTCACACAAAACAGCAGTATCAGATTCATAAGAAGGCTATTTCCTTGTCATTTGTCAAGCCACTTTGAAAGCGATTTGCTTTTTTGGGGGATTAGTCATTTAGAATATCAGCAGTGCATGATATTTCAGTAAGTGCCCTTAGTGGTTCAGCAAATGTAAATTGTTTAGCATTTATATATCACTTATATTCTCCAGGAGTTCAACATCACTTAATTCTCATGATACTTGGAGATGTGTCATTTGAAGTCATGATTTGTATATGTTTCAAGTTTATAAGTTCTCCATCTGTTTTTTTGTGTGTCAGTAGACTATTTCACTTTTGATCACCAAGACTTCTGTTTAATTTTGTCTATTGCACTCTTACTAGACTGGGAACATATGGCAACTTTTGTTAGATGAGCCACTGCTATATGAATAGCCTATGGCTCAGAGCCGACCTCAAAGGTCATACGTTCTGCCTGGACACGCTCCTCCGAGTGAAAGGTTGATTACAGGGAAACACAGCAGCAGAAGATAAACCAGGACATTGCTTCATGAACAGCTGAGTGGTCCTGAGTTCTCACTGTTATTACCCTTGAGAGAATGTCCACTAGGTTTCACGAAGATACCTACTCCCCAACCTTCCCTCCCCCCACCCCTGCTCCTTGAGTGGAGAAAGTGTGAGCATCAGCCCACCAAGGAGAGCCAGTGGGCTGCCCTGGGAGGTGCTTGACTGAGTGACAGCAGACACACCAAGAAGGACACCCCAGTGGGGCATGTTCCCCTGGTGGCAGACACAGAGAGCCTTAGCTGCCCCTTTGAGGTTCTGCACACCGGACGGCTGGGAGACAGCCGATGCTGCCATATAGAGCTGCACTCCCCCTCCCCGCAAAACAAGGCATAGTAGCAGGCACCACCAATGTTAGATCAACCCAAGCACAGAGCAGCGAGTCTGCCTCCCCTGCTGGCTCCAGGCTGTGGCTCTGGCTGGCATGCACACTTCCAGCACGTGCACCAGAAGAGATGTGAACTCCAGTAGTGGCGGCTGACTAGGCTGCTCCGTCCTAAACCATGAAGAAACCCCTTGTACCTTCCAGGGATGGAGAAGTTTGAGGGATGAACCTTGAAATTTAAGTCAAAATTTAGTTCCTAAGAAAGTCTTGCATTAGAAAAAGCCGATTTATACTGAAAGATTAAGTTTTCTACTATCAGCAGAAATGGAAGCCCCACAGCTAAGCTGAGATTGGTGATAGATAAATTTTTAAGATCAATTTTTTGCAAAATTTATAGACTTTCCTGATAACAAAAGTCTATCAGTTATTGTATTATTTTCCCATTCAGCAAATGAGGAAACTGAGGCTTAGAGGTTTAAATAACTTACTGGAAGGCACCCAACTAGTAAAGGGGGTGCTGTTTTCCAAGCGAGGTCCATCTGAACCCTTTTCTATGTGACTTTGTTCTTAACCTTTACCCTAATGGATTATTAGTGCTCGCTAAACTTTCCCGCCGAAGTGCTCTTAAGAGGCAGAAAAGCTCGATGCATAGCCCTCCCATGGTGGGGAGTGGGCAGGGAGCGTGGTGACTGGTTAGAGCTTAAATCAGACACAGTGGGCAACTTGGAATTTTTTGAGTCTCATTTTTTTCAAAATCATATTTATATGGACTTCTACATTTTTTTCTTCTTCTACATAGTGTATGTTCTCCATACTTTAGAGATGTTTTAAATTATGTAACATTTTAAAAAATGAGTTTTCTCAGATAAGCTGTTTACCCTCTGGCTCCAAGTATAAGTCAAACCCTGGTGAATCTTCTGGGCTATATACATCCCAATGTGAGAGCCAGTGGGTGTCTCAGGCAGGTACAGGTTGGGAAGGCAAAACATGGATTCATGCAGTAAAATAAGTCTAACGCAAAATAGAAGACATTTGTACCACTGTATGAGAAAACAGAGAGAAAGAGAAAGAGAAAGAGAATTGATTGATTGGTCCAGAAGCTTAGAGCGGAGAGTTAATGGAGGCAACTGGTTTTGTGACCATGGGCCTGTGTGGCTGATTAACGTTGTAAGTTAGAGCGGGAGGTGACTGACTCGGAAGTTGTTAGTCGTCCACGGCCACAGTCCCCTCTCCTGGCCATGCCTATGGGGGGAGTGGGTCTCTGGATGGGCTTGGTGAGAACACCTCTCCTCAAGATGTGGAGAATCCCCCGTGGGTGGGATCCTGACCCAGTCTGCAGGTTTATTCTGGTCTCTAGGAATGCTCTCTTGCTGCTTCTCTCTGTCTCTGGGAACAAGTTTTTATTAATCACATAACCTTCTGTTTTCCAGAAGGGAGTGTCCTAGATATTGGGCCTGAATATTCCCACTGTTGGAAAGATTGTATTTTTTTTATTGTAAGCTGATAAATGAGCATCCTGTTTTGGCAACCACTCTCCTGTAAATTTTCTTAGCAAATATGTGTTCCAGAGTCAGAGCACACTTGAGTGAACAGGAGTCATATTTGCATCTACAAAGCTGAGGCGCAGCCCCTCGGACCCATGATGGAACATGCAGGTGTGAGGAAGGACTCTCCCTCTGAGGCCAGATGTGAGCAGCTGGTCCACTGGTCTCACCCCCTTCAAAGCCATCTTTCTGTAGGGGGAATCAAACCTGTACTTAGGAGTGATGAATGCACTTATAAACATGTTCAGGTTCTTTAATAAGTAAATAACATGGCATTCTATACTTAGCAAATTGGAAAAGTAATAATAATAATATCTAGTAGCAATAATAATAATACTCCAAAGAGTGTGGAGAAAATTGCACTTTTGTGCTGTTGGTGAGTGGTAAATTGGTGCAGTCTTTCGCCTTTCTTTTTTATCCTCACCCAAGGATATGTTTATTGATTTTAGAGAGAGGAAGGGAGAGAGATAAGATGGGGGGGGGGGGAGGGAGAGAGGGAGAGAGAGAGAGAGAGAGAGAGAGAGCGAGACAGAGAGAGAGAGAGAGACAGAGAGAGAGAGAGAGAGAGAGAGAGAGAGAGAAACGTTGATATGAGAGAGAAACGTTGATTAGCTGCCTCTCATGAGCGTTCTGACCAGGGATCTAAACTGCGACCTTTTGGTATATGAGGTAATGCTCCAACCAACTGAACCACCTGGCCAAGTTTCGCCTTTTATTTATTTTTTCTTTCTTATGTAATAAAAGATTAAAAAATGCTCATGCCCTTTGATTCACCAATTCTACATCAAGGAATTAATCCCAAGGATAATTATCGTATTGTTTCTAACCATGAAAAACCATACATGCCCTTAGTAGGTTTCCACCATATATGTGATGGACTATAACAAGGCCACTAAAATTACCATGCAGCAGTAAGTTCATTGACATTGAAAGATGTCCTTGATCTAGTTGGGTGGGAAAAATACTGGTCAGCGTACATACAGTCTAATAACATCTTGAATACCTGAGAATTCAGGGGTAGGCAAAAGTAGGTTTACTGTTGCAATAAAAATAAATAATACAATAATTAATAATACAAGAATAAACTCTGTGTTTTGTGTACTCAAACTGTAAACCTACTTTTGCCCACTCCTGTATATATGTGTGTATATGTCCATTAACAATGGCTATCTCTGAGAAGTGGGGTGGTGACTGATTCCAATAGAAAGGCAATGTGTTCCTTACCCTTGTTGAGACATCAAAAGACCTCTTGGTATTATTCCATTTAGACTCCCTAACTTTGGTCACCATCCCTGTGTTAGTGGTCCCTTGCTTCTGAGTTTTAGATCTGGCCAGCCTGGCTTCTGGCTGCTGGTCTTCACTGCTGCCTGCTCTGTGTTCCTGATTATTTCACTTCCACCCCATATCCCCTCCCCATCAATCCCAAGGCCCTCATGCCACTGAGGTTCGATTCTTCACTAGTCCATGAATATGTTTCATTGTTCTTTGCTAAGCTGGTGCCTCTGGGACTCCACTTCTTTGTCCCTCTCCTGGTTCTTTCAGCCATACATATGCCCACTTGGCCAGCTTGCTGCTGTGGTCTCTTAGCCACCCGCAGCGAGGGCCTTGCCATCTGTTTGGCTTTTGCTCATCCCTAGTGTTTCTTTCATTTCCCATACAATCTCTAACCACCCCCACGCCTTTGCCTGACCACATGGCGGGACCTGTCACTCATTCCTGGAGAATGTCCAGGGCAGTGGGGTTGAGTGGCACTGCGTTCGTCTTCCATGTGGGAGAACTGGCTGGGATCCAGGCGGCTTTGCTGATGAGTCCGCCCTGCCATTCGCTGTTAAGCATGGCTTGTGCCTGCGATGGATGACATTGTCTTTCCACGGAGAATTGGGCTTAACCTGTGCATGGAAAATGGCTTCATTGATGAATAGAACAATGGGATTTAGAGAAAAAAAAGTTCCAGAAACCAGGATGATTTAGTGTTGTACTTTGAAAGCACTACCCAAACTCCTGTCTTCCTCATCTAGGATCTCTACTATTTGTCCAGGCAACCCTGAGACATAACTGGAAAGAAGGTGCCAGAACCCCTGATAGTCTCAGGCAGAGTAACCTTATATGATAATTTGGAGAAAGTTGCTTATTCTTTTTGACTTTTAGTTTCCTTACTTGATGAAAGGAGGCTCAGTAGTAAGTAGTAGTAGTAATACAAGTACTTGTGTATTTACTATAAGGTGGCTGCCATGCTAAACCTTTTAATTTAATCCTAACAACAACATGGTAGGTACCATTAATTTCTCCCTTTATAGTTTGGGAAAATAAAATGTTAAAGAGCTTAGATATCCAAGTTCAGACAGCTTGTAAGGCATGGATCCAGCACTTAATCCAACCAGCCAACTACAAGCCTACTCACATCTACACTATCTGCCTCTCCTATGAGCCGGTGTAGGAGGAGTACCTCATTCAATGCCAACACTAAGTGCTCAAAAATTGTCCCCTCTTAGGGACATTCTGAGTCGACATGAGGTCAGGCTTTGAAGCCAGAGGTTTTCTTTATGGATAGCCAAGGACTCGACAAGTAAAATCGAGATTCGGGCTGGCTCTATCTGTCTGGCTCAGATCTGAGGTGGTAGACTGAAGCTCTCCTTCCCTATGTGACAGTGAGCAATGAACCGCCATTTATGATCTCCCGCTGTCTTTATGGAGCCTCTGCGCCTATCTCCCATCAATCACTGTCACTTTGAATTTTTGGAGTGTCTTACAGATTCACCTGCGTTGATCTTTCTGTTGGTTTAAAACTTCCACAGCGAAGATCTGTGTCTATATTGTCTCTCTGAAATGGACTCTGTACCACAGAGAATCTTCAACCAAAAACCCTCAACAATGACAAGGACAATAGCAATGACCTCAGCCACCTCCACAATTTCTGCTATTCCAGATCCCATCCCACAAACACACACTGTTGGGTGAACTGAGTACCAAGCCCAGAGATCTCAAACTCTGATTCCTGCTGGGCCAGCCTCTTACCTGAGGACTCCTGCCAGGTGGATGGCAATGAACCTAGAGCTTGTCGCCTCTCCGAAGAGGAGACTACTACTTAGCTCACTTTTGTCAGATCTTAGCATTTCTCAAAAGAGATTGTAAATATGGATTTTATGTGCAATTTCTCAATGTCAAAATATTGGCAGACAATTCAGATGTAAAAAATCCTCATCTGTGGGCTGCATATCATTTGTTTTATAGTCTCTGACCTGGATTCTTTTCAGGTCACTGAGTGAACACTATGCAATAAAAACAGTGTGAACATGATTCTAGAAAGTGGATATAATCAAGGTTTATGTAGCAGAGGTTGCTAAAGAACCACTGAACAGTCATCGTCACTGTAAGAGGCAGCTGGGACTCCAAAGGGCTCACCAGTGTGACCACACTAATTGCTGTGCCAATTCCAGGATTCCTTCCTGGTTTCCTCATTGTTGCTTTTTGGCTTTACCATTCCTTCTGTTGTGATCTCCGATTAACTGAGCACCTTGAAGGTCTGCCAGAGGTGAGGCTTTCCCCAGGGGGCTCCAGGAGCCCCCATACCTCAGCTCTCCATGCCTGTGCTGCTTCCACCCACTGGGCCAGCCCCACCTCCCACCCCACTGGGAGTCTTTGAGGTGAAACCCACGTGAGAATGCTAGTCAGGGAATGCAGTCTCTATGCGCCCACACTGGCCAAAGGACCCGAAAGGACACAGAGCAAAGATCTTACTCAGTGCTTCTGGTGCCCAGCAGGGCATGTGGAGTCACCACTAGGGGTCTGACCTCAGGGCTGCGGCAACCTGCATCATGCTCTTAGCCAAGGGTAGTGAACAGCTGGTTCAGTGGCAGCTTGGGCACGGATGGATCCTGATCCGTTGGGTTCCTCACCTGGGCCTCAGATAACACAGACATTAGAGCTTATGGCTGTGGACTTACTCAAGAGGGGAGGCCAGGTGTGCTCTGATGGGAGAGATTCTGCCATCAGAGCCTGTGGGATCAGGGGTCCTTGGGTTCTGATTTATTGATGGGAATAAGAGCTTTAGGATCAAAACTGTGAATAACAGAGGGTATTTGAGGCCCATTTTTATGTCAGCTCAAAGGGCATGGGCCAGGCCAGCTTTAAAAGTCTCTGGTCTACTATAGTTGATTACATCATTGCCGTTCATTTTCTGTCAGATGAAAGCTATGTATTGAAGTGTTCTGTTTGGAGAATTTTATAGCTTCTCAACATCATTATTTTGCATTGTGTCTGGACCTCCTACAAGTATTGACCAGCACAGCCATTAGCAAAGCAAAAGCAAGTTAGTTGATACCATGGAACTCACACTTCCAGAAAAAGGCAAAACCACTATACATAGTGTTTATAAGTCTGAGGACTTCTGACAAAGCTCCTTCTTCTTCCTGCAAAGCGATGGGAGTCACTGAAAGCTGCAAAGTGGACACGTGGCACAAGGAGCCGACCATTGCTTCTTGCCTTCACTGTGCTGGGCAGAGGCAGCGTCCTGTGACACGAACAGCCCTGCTTCCCCATTGATTGTGTCTCGCTCTGCTGTGAGGGCCCAAGAAGCTGCGAGAGACAGCATTTTGGTCTTGCAGAGCCTTCAGGCACCAGGTGTGCATTGACCACACCCAACAGTTTTCAATTTTGACAAGGTAAAGTCTTCTAGGACTTGGTGACATTAAATTCAATAATGAAGGCATTAGTGCGAGTTTGTGAACAGAAAGTTTACGACGTAGGTTTATAGAAATAAGAGATACCCAGAGCTCTGAAAGGTGTTGGAACTATGGTTAATGGGATCTAGGCATCCCTCCCCCCCAACCCCCAAAGGCAATCAATGTTAGCTGAATCTGGCCCGCCACACTCCTTCACTTGGACTGCAACCATTCATTTCTCAAACATTTATTGAGCACTTAGTATGTGCAAGGGACTATTCTAGGTGCTGAGGAAATAGCAATGAGTAAGAAAAATTGTCACTGTCCTTATGGGCCCTTCCTTCTAGCTGTGGAAGACAATAAATTATGTCACACAATGACATGCTGTGAAGAACACTAGGCTAATGGGATAGTGAAAGGTGGTAGTGGGTGTGCTTTATGAGTTGGTCAGTGAAGGGAACTCCAAGGGGGTGACATTTAAGTTGAGACCTGACCACGAGAGGCAAGTATGTGGAGATAAAGGAACAGAGCACCTAGAACAGAGGGAACAGCAGGTGCAAAGGCTCTGAAAAGACAACACACTTGCTGTGTTTGAGGGAAGAAAGAGGACCCAGTGGAAGGAGATAAGGTCAGGAGAAACCAGTGGGGCAGGTCAGGAATTTAGATTTTATTCTAATAGCCTCTTTCAACAACAGGAAAGAAAGTGCTGGGTTTAGAAATGCAAGATGATCATAAGTTCATGGGGGGAATCAGACAACTGTTCTTGTTAGTCCCAGGTTACCCCAGAGAGTTGTCAAATCAGTGTCCAGATCACAGCCTCTCTACCCTGAAGTGTGTGCTTTTCTCACTCTGCTCTGCTTCCCTTTCTACCTGATACTGAAAAGAGAGAGAGTGTGTGTCAGAGAGGACGTGGTTCTGAGACTACCCTCAGCCCCCACCATGATTATCTAACGCTCTGAGCCAGAGGGTCTTCATCATACGAAGAGGCCACAGGTGAGCACAAAGGCCTCACCTGGGCATTACCTGTAAGGAGAGGTTTTACAGCCCAAGGGTAACAGGGCTGAGAGTCTGTTTCATCACAGGGTCAAAGTAATTGAAGTACATTTTATAAGGAGTAAGTGCTATCTTGTCATTGAGGACAGAACAAGATAATATATTTCTTTTAATTAGAATTCCTAACTGATGCCCTTAGACCTTTAAGAACATGAAGGGAGTAGTGAGGTCCATACACTATTTTTCACATTTCAAAAGTCTCTAATGTCCAGTGGATCTGCTTTGGCAGAATCCAAAAAAGCTGAATACACACATATCCCAGGGCTCAGCGATTCTCCTACGAGGTATGGGTACTGCTAGTAGATACAGAAATGCTTCAATTCCCTCCAAACAGGTGCCAGAATCTTCAAAGCAGTGCTGCATAAGAAACAGCCAACCCCTGGAAATTAACCAGACACCCATCAATAGTAAAACTGTTAGACAAATTGTAGTATATTCCTACAATAGACTATGCACCAGGCACTGGGAATGATCTCTAACTGTGTAGAATGGATCTTAGCTAATGTGAACCATAGCTAGAGACAATATATACTGTAAGAACCATTTATATCAAGTCCAAAGACAGGGAACTACTCTGTGCGGCTAGAAGGCAGGGGTGGTGATGCAGAGGGCCTGGATGGAGGGTGGGGATGGTGTTCCTTTATCTCCATAGCCAAAGGTGCTGCTGCTGTTCTGTTTTTTGATCTGGGTGCTGGTTATGTGGGTAGGTTCATTTTGTGAAGATTACCCATGCAATACACTTTTGACACAGATGGTTTTCCATAGCATATTATACTTCATTTAAAATTAAAAACATTTTAATGTAAAAAAATTAAAACATTTAAACAACTCCCCACAAACATGATTAGTAGAAATTGTGTGATAGCCATTTCTGTTTTTTATTACATGCCTGGTTAAATATGACTTTTTACAATATAAGATGGAAGAGGAAATTAATTATTGCTGGAAACATTGTTTATAAAGCAATAATTTAAAAAATGTGAGCCCAGTCTAGGGAAAATGATGAATAATTGTCTTGGGGTACCACTTATGAAATGCTTCGGAGCCAGCAGGATAAACTTTTAAAAGAAATTGTCTCACTGGTGGTGTGTCTCTTACCAAGGGAGTCCGTGGAAGTTTGTGGTATTTCCATGGACGTTATAAGATAATGTTGCTGTTCTGGGATGACTTAGGTTCAGACCTTGCAAGACACAGGGAGGTGGGTTAATGGTCTTTTCCTACCAGCACTTTCAGATTGGCTTGTTATGAGTTTCCTGTTCTGTGAGAGTAAGGTGAGGGTTCCAAGTTCATCTAGGTTCCTCCCCTTTGCCCCATCCAGAGAACTGCAGGTGGCCAGCTATGTTGTCCAAGGCTATGATGCCACCTCCCGGTCAGCCATAAACAAGGACCTCAGAAAAGGAGAGAAATCATATGCTGATTGTAAGTGAGTTTGTCATGTGGATCAAGAAGACAAAAGGCTTATGCTCTGCTAGGCCTAGTGTTTATTGTTTCTCTTGGCAACTGGGCAACCTTCTACCATCTGCCAGCCACCCCTTGCCACCATCTGCCAACCAGCCAGCCATTCTAGCTCCCTGCCTGTTGTGTGACTCATTGGGTGGAGAGGGAATCAGGCAGTTCGTATAACTGATCCAATCCATCCTGGCTTTGCAAAGACCTTGCCAGAGTGGGGGCTGCTGCAGGTGGTGCTGGGAAGGGAGAAACAGCCACCACTGTCGCCTTGCTCCATTGAACTGTTTCAGGAACATGGTGATGACTTCAGTCTGGATGCCTGGAGGAAGTGAGGTACAGCTGCCACCTGGAAGGACATGAAAACCCAGTTGCTAGAGAGGACGTGGGAGGGGTCAGCAGCCCGTAGGCAGCTGTCTTCTGCAGGAGCCAGGGCCCTAAGGCCTTGGACCCCAAGATTCAGCCAACAATGCCTGATGATGCCACCAGTGCCCTGCAGCTATTCTAGTCTTTCATGTGAGTGTCCAACCTCCCCTTCCTGACTTGGGTGAATCCGGATGAATCTAAGCCAAAGGGAGGAGTCCAATTCTTCTGGTCAATGTTTGGTTTAGGGAGAAGAATTTATCCCAAATTCTAGCCAATTTGGGGGATATTTAGTAAATGTTTCCTCTCAGGAAGGGTGGCCTCATTGTCATGTCCTGACATAAACCTTGAAATCACTGTGGCCATGTGCAGCCATGAGAATATCAGGTCTATAGGTACACAAACATGTTTAGGCTGTGGGGAGAAAGATGGAAAGAACCAGAATCCCTCAGGACACTGCAGAACCCTTGAAATAAATAACTCCAAGCTGTCCCACCTCTGGGCTTCCCATTGTGGAGCTAATCTGTTTTCTTTATCATTTAAGCTAATTGAGTGTTTGATTACTTGCTGCCCAAAACCTCCCCAATTAATCTGAAACTTCAGTCCAACTTTTTCCCACCTGCATGTGCCTATTGTCAATTTCCTAGGAAATTATACTTGGATGTATCCTGTGTACAATTAGTTTCCAGATTCAAAAAGACTTAGTCATCTTCATCTCAAATTTATATTACAATTAGTAGTTTTGGACTTCTACTTCCAATCTGTCAATACATCACGCATATATGCATAGTCACACAGTTTTATTTTAATAATCTTATACAGTAAAATTTTCTATCATGTATACAATGCTTTACTGTTTGGCATGGTCTGTGCTAGGGACTTTATGTAGGTTTATATAATGTATTACAAATTCTTAAAACAACACTGCAAGATAGACAATTTTATCCCCATTGTGTAATTTAGGAAAATAAAGTAACAGAGCTGTTATGTAACATTCCCTAAGTCACACAGCATATCTTGGGTGTCTGGGGAACTGAGCATAATACAGGCTTTTCTCTATAGATGAATCTCTTCTCTCATCACCTCTTCCTTCTGACACGTCTTGCATCTCTATTTTCATTTCCTCTCCCACTTTTCACTCTTCAGGTTTGGCCCAAATTTCTCATGTCCGGCCTATCACAGGGAAAAGTTCTAGACTGCCTGAGCTCAAATATAAGCTGCATGTCCCTACTATTGTGAGTCCCCTACAATTGTGGTCATTCTACTTTCCCATTTTAAAATCTTAAGTGATTTATCATCATCTCTGGCAGCACTCACAGTGGATGGCAGGTAATACAATTGTGTCAAGTCTTCTGAGTTCCAGGCACTGGCTCTAAATTGCTTGTATTTGGACCAAATACTATAAAACAAGGGGCAGTTTAAGTGAAAAGGCAACAGTTGGCTACCAGTTTGTAACGAACAACTTTTATGATAAAATTCATATTTTTTTTCCAATTTTTTTTATTAAGGTATTATATGTGTACATATCTTACCATTGCCCCCCCCCCCACTCCCATATATGCCCTCACCCCCCAGAGTTTTTCGTCTATTGGTTATGTTTATATGCATGCATACAAGTCCTTTGGTTGATCTCTTATCTTCCCCACCTCTCCCTAACCTTCCTGCTGTAATTTGACAGACTGTTTGATGCTTTACTGCCTCTGTATCTATCTTTTTGTTCAAGTTTATAATGTTCTTTATTATCCATATATGAGTGAGATCATGTGGTATTTTTCTTTCATTGACTGGCTTATTTCACTCAGCATAATGTTCTCCAATTCCATCCAGGTTGCTGCAAATGGTAAGAATTCCTTCTTTTTTATGGCAGCATAATATTCCATTGTGTAGATATACCATAGTTTTCTGATCCAGTCATCTGCTGATGGGCACCTAGGCTGTTTCCAGATCTTAGCTATTGTAAATTGTGCTGCTATGAACATAGGGGTGCATATATCCTTTCTTATTGGTGTTCCCAGTTTTTTAGGATATATTCCTAGGAGTGGGATTACTGGGTCAAATGGGAGTTCCATTTTCAGTTTTTTGAGGAAACTCCATACTGTTTTCCACAGTGGCTGCACCAGTCTGCATTCCCACCAGCAGTGCACGAGGGTTCCTTTTTCTCCGCATCCTCGCCAACACTTGTCGTTTGTTGATTTGTTGATGATAGCCATTCTGACAGGTGTGAGATGGTACCGCATTGTTGTTTTGAAAATTCATATTTTTTAATCTTGGCATTTAACCTTTTGCACTCGGATGTCGAGTGTGACGGTTATTGAATGTATCAATAATTTGAAATATAAAAAAATCCAAATAAATAAGTTTGTATGAAAAGAAACTCCAGTTTTTTATTCTACTGCTGCGCTTTGTAAAATCTGGGGTATTTAAAAAATTAAATCCCGAGTAGAATAAAGGAATCGAGAGAAAAGCAAGCGAGTGCAAAGGGTTAAGGTCATCTGAAATCGAAAACTGAACTAAGTTCTTGTGATCTCCTAGGTGAAACCTCTTATTCAGACACAAGGTCCTTCCATTTCCCACCAATGGTCGTGACCCCTCTGCGGTTTCTCATGAGTTTGTCCCAGGAATTTTGTTCCTTCAACTATCCTATTACTCTATGACTAGGCACTCCCAGGATCAAATCAAAGAGATTCTCTGCATTGAAAGAGGCCTTAACCCTTCCAGGCCAGGCTCCTAGAGCATCCTGGCCAGGCATTTGTCACTCCTTGGCTTGAGCTCTGCTGGTGACAAGGAGCTCACCCCTTCCTAAGATGTCTCACTGTTCCAAGTCCTGCTGTAGGTTGAGCCAAATCTTATACCCTAACTTCTAACGTTTGAGCTTATATAGGACAAGCCTGCTTTTTCCTTGTAAATATTTGAAGAACAGTGGCCATCTTCTCAGAATCCTCCAGATTCAAATCTCTCTCAGTCCCTCTCAAATCTTGCCTGTTTTCTGTAAGAGACCAAGTGCAGTGTTTTGATTGTCCAACCAAGTTCTAAAGCCCCATAAGGAAGCTTTTGACTGTTAGCAATGTGTAGGTGGTCAGATCAAAGGGGAATAAAGTGGAGAGAAATACAAAAGTGGCACAATTCACAGTGCAGGAGCCATTTAATGGAAAAGTCTTCTTCCCCAAGGAGTATTGGGAGTGTGCATGTGTAAGTGTGCGTGTGTGTGAGAGAGATAGTGTGTGTGTGTGTGCACGTGCATGTGTATGTGTGTGTATGTAAGAGGAGTTTTTCTTGTGGGGTGGAACTGTGGAGTTGGGAGTGTGTATGGGGGGACTGGTATTAAGGTGGAGTCTGGGACTTGAGAGTTGGATGGTGGTTTTTCTGAAAGGAACCTGAAAAATCTGTTTTACTGAGAACATAATTGATCTAAATCTGTAGATTAGGCAGCTGCCACTGTGAACTTTGATATATTTTATCCACCCCTCTGCACTGATTGGCTGTGGCACTTTCTTGGCAATTAACTTCATTCCTCCTGTGGCATTGTGAGCTGAGGTGGCATTGTTGGCTATGCCACTGAACTTCCCATGGGCGTCTATTGTTTGCCAGGTAGAGAGAGGGAGGATTGTGATCCTGAGTGTATTGTCCCTAATAACTCCTGGCAGAGTGGGAGGCAGAGCACAGGTGCTCAAACATTTGTTGTCAGCCCCTCAGGGAACAGAAAGACCCTTAAATACAATGGAACTATTGCCTGATGGGATTTTCAAGTTAAATCAGGCTATTTATTACCTGTATCTTTGCAGCTCAGGGTTAAGGGTCTTTAAAAGCTGTCTGTTTGAAGTCTTCCATTTAACCAAGAAACATTTCCCTGTGGCTTCTATAAATTACTCCACACAGAAGCAGGATTTTTGTTTCTTAGAGGAGCCCTTATAATAGACAGCCCTATGTCTCTTCTCAGATACATAGTGTGGGCGTTTGTGTGCGCGAGTGCCTGGGCATTTATTCAGGACATTATCTTACCTGGAGTAAATCCTTGTAATAACTGGCCGTGCTAATCATTAGAGTCTACAAGTAATGAAAATTTTCACATCACAAAAGCAAATTTAATATATAATTCACTTATTTGAATAAAGAGAATAAAAAAGTAGATATAATTTTTTATTGAGTCAGGGTGGGTTTTCGTTGTGATTTTTATTTCCTTTTTCTCAAATCTATTGGTATAAATTTAAATTATGGGCCTTTAAATAACAATTTAAAAAAAAATCTCAAAAAGAACTTCTCTGTTATCCTGAGTGGATGACAAACACAATGGGATCCTGGCAGAGAGGGGTTTCATTTTTTTTGGAGACCTCATCCCAGGAAGGACCAAGTTGAGCAGTAATTTCCAACTCCTTTCTCTCATTGTTCTCACCTCTGGAGGCTCCCAGCACAGTCTAGTACACCAGCCTGTCTGGACACGAGGCTCCATAAGAACTGTTTATTGCCAGGTCCCTGCTGAGCCAGAAAGGTTATTCAGAAATAGTATTCAGTTCTCAAAAGACAGGCAGAGTCTGTGCATTTAAGCTTTGGTTTCTGTATCAGGTATGAGCATGGGCAAGAAAGGATGTATATTGAAAAGGACCATAACTTGCTCATCAGTGCATTCCCTGTGCATTGGCCATTGATTGAAAAGAGTACATTGATTTTATTTTCTTCTCAGTACTTTTCTATGCTGTCTAAATGTTCTTTAGTGAGAATAGATTCATTTTTCCATTCATTCATTTTGTTACTGAGCAGCTATTGAAGTGCTGACAGTGTGCCCAACATGTGCTGGTTTTGGGATACACAGTTGGGAAAAGGAAGCCCCGCCCTCACGAAGCTTTTTGTCATCTGGTGGAGCAGTTCCTTTTAGTGAGCGATTGCTGTGTTTCACGCATTGCACCCAGCACCGTACTTACATGATCTCATTTAATTCTCGCAATAATTCCATGGTGTAGACTTAATTATCCTCGCCTAATAAATGAAGACTCGGAAGCTCAGAGAATATGAGCAACGTAGCCAAAAGCTAATGTGTAGCAGGCCAGGGTTGGAACTGTTGGTAGAGTGTTTTTCTGGTCACCCATATTTGGTGGCCCATCCCACCCTATTGACCTTGGGCAAGGCCATGTGACTAACTTTGACCCGTGGGGAGGAGAGTGGCAGAGATGCCCTTTCTGAGATTGTTCTCTGCCCTGGTGACAGTTTCAGGTAGAGGCTGTTCAGTTCGCCAGGGTTCCAGAGTGAAGATGACATGAAGCATGGCACAGCCCATCCATATCGGGCATGCAGAACGAGTGAGAACTTTTCAGAATTCAGAAATTGCTGTTGGAAGCCACTAAAATCATCGGGTCCCACAGCACGACCTCTAACTGGCACAGAATCTTGAAACTATGACACCAGCGTGTCTTCTTTTATATGATTTCTATAATTAGAAAGAAAAACAACAGAAATTGGACAAAGCATTATGGGGGCAGGATTTCTCAGTGTAAAATGTTTCCTAGTATATGCATGTCAAATATTTTCTTTTCTTGTGCCTTATCTGCTCCCACTCCCACACTGGTACAATCTTCCATACCCTGAGACGTTGCCTCATCATCCATAGGACTCGTCCTACATCTTGCTCTCTTGATGCCCTTGCTGATTCTTCTGTCTGGACTGTTTTATAGTTGAATTCAATTCCACATTCTTTATCCAGCATCTTTGGGATGTCTGTTCTCCTGCTCCTGTGAAGACCCAGACTCTTGCCTCCATGCAGTTGTCCCTAATGACCCCAGACTCTAATACCATTATATACCGCACATTATTGTAACCAAGGGGTGTTTACTATCCTTTTGAATGGAAATAAAATTCAAATAACAAAAGCTTCCTTTTTAACTACTTTTTAAAAAGTCTAATTTTTAACTATAGTTGACATACAATATTATATTAGTGTCAGGTATTCAACATAGTGATTAGACATTTATGTAACTTATAAAGTGATCACTGCAATAAGTCTAGTACCCATCTGACACTATTACATAGTTATTACAGTGTTATTGATTATATTTCCTATGCTGTACTTTACATTCCTTTGACTATTTTTGTAACTGGTAATTTGTACTTCTGAATCCCTTTCACTTTTTTTTTGCCCATTCCTCCACTCCCTTCCCATCTGGCAACCATCAGTTTTTTTCTCTGTACTTATGAGTTTGTTTCTGTTTTGTTTTGTTTATTTTGATTTTTAGATTATGCATATGCGTGAAACCATATGGTATTTGTCTCTCTCTGTCTGACTTATTTTACTTAGCCTAATATTGTCTAGGTTCATCCATGTTGTCACACATGGCAGAATTTCATTCCCTTTTTATGGCTGAGTCATATCCATAGTACATATGCACCACATCCTCTTCATCCGTAGTTCTATTGATGGGAACCTAGGTTGCTTCTATATCTTGGCTATTGTAAATAATGCTGCAACGAACATAGTGGTGCATATATCTTTTTGAATTAGTGTTTTAGATTTCTTTAGATAACTATTGGGAGTGGAGTTGTTGGGTCATATGGTAGTTTTAGTTTTAACTTTTTGAGGAATCTCCATACTGTTTTCCATAGTGGCTGCAACGATTTATAATCCTACCAACAGTGCACTAGAGGTACTTTTCTTCACTTTCTCACCAATACTTATTCTTAGTTACCTTTTTGATAATAGTTATTCTGACAGGTGAAGTCATATATCATTGTGGTTTTAATTTGCATTTCCCTGAGTTAGTGATATTGAGCACCTTTTTATGTCTATTGGCCATATGTATGTCCTGTTTGAAGAAATGTCTATTCAAGTATTCTGCCCATTTTTAAATCAGATTGTTTGACTTTTTTGGTATTGAGTTGTATGCGTTCTTTATATATATTTTTTATATTAACCCTTTATCAGATGTATCATTGACAAATATCTTCTCCCATTTAGTAGGTTGCCTTTAAAAAGTGGATGGTTTGTGATTTTTAGTATATTCACAATATTGTGCAACCATCACCACTCTCTAATTCCAGAACATTTTCATTACATTCCCAAATCACCTCATACCCATTATGTAATCACTCTCCATTCCTCTCTTCCCCCAGTTCTTGGCAACTACTATATACTTGTTTTTCTCTATGGGTTTGTTGATTCTGGATATTTTATATAAAAGCATACCTTCTTTTGGCAAATGTGTGCTGTGTTGAGTGCTTACTTTGTACCTGTTTTTTTTCCTAGGCACTGCAGTTGAATTGAGAGTCCTAGCCTGTGATCTGAGAGGTCAAAGGGTCCAGCTTTCCACCAGGGAGAAAAATCCCATGTCTGGGTCATCTGGTCTTTGTATAAACATTAATCCTCAAACCATACAGTTCAGCTCCTTAAAAATACTTTTTATTGCATTTTATGATTATAGAAACTGTAGAAAACTTGAATGTAAAAGAACTATAAAAAAAGAAACAAAAAATTACCTATAATTATATAACCCAGAGATAAACACTATGAGTATGTTACTAAATTTCCTTCTAGACGTTTTTCAGTCCAATACATACGCTTCCTATCACTGGGAGCATCCTATACTTACCAGATACCTCTTGTGTACTTCTTCCAGCTTCCTCATCGGCACCAGCCATGGCTATTGGCTTTAACCAGTTTCTCACAGGTGTAACCCAACAGTGCCTCACCTCGGGCACACACCAGGTGCTCTTCCTTCTCTGACACAGTGGTGTTAGTGTGTGACATGTCTGAGAGAACCGCTCACTATGTGCAGCTCAAACCTTTGACCAAATCGACATGCCCTTTGTTCCTTGGGCTTCTCAGAAAGAGATGGAGCAATCAGTTTCCTCTTGTAGTGACCAACACAATATTTCATCTTTATATTCTCTTTCCCTTGTCCTCTGCTCAATCTTTCTACTCCTGTATTTTTGCTTCCTGAGACCCTATTCCTGAAAAACCACTCACATGTCACAGATGTTGTTGTAGATGTTACTCTGGGGGGAGCACAGGCAAAGGAACTATATATGTAACTTCAAACGGATTTCATTTAAACATTGTACCACAAATTTAGTTTATATATCTATACTAATAAAAGAGCAATATGCTAATTAGATTGGACATCTTCCAGACATCCTTCTGGACAAAGACACGGTGGTGGGGGCCAAGGTAGAGGTGGTTAGGGGTGATCAGGCCGGCAGGGGAGGGCAGGTAGGGGGCAATCAGGCCAGCAGGGAAGCAGTTAGGGGACAATCAGGCTGGCAGAGGAGCAGATAGAGGGTGATCAGGCTGGTAGGCAGAGGCGATTAGGGGTGATCAGGTCATCAGGCAGGCATGTGGTTAGGAGCCAGCGGTCCTGGATTGTGAGAGGGATGTCCGACTGCTGGATGTCCAACTAAAGCGGCAGTTTTACATCTCCCAAGCAGTCCCAAATTGGAGAGGGTGCAGGCCGGGCTGAGGGACTCTCTCCCCCAAGCACAAATTTTGTGCACTCGGCCTCTAGTATAGATATATAAATTTATATTTATGTTAATTATAATTCACATTTATATTCATATGGGTGTACATGTATCAACATATATAAATATGATTTATTTATATATATTGGTCTTCATCCCTACTCTCTTTTATGCTCTCCCTGTATCAGAGGGGCTGGAGGATAGGACAGTGTGTCCCAGAATCCTGTGCCAGCTGGGTTCTAACTTAGATTGTCAATGAGATGGCTCACACATGATTAGAAAATGGAGAAAAGCAGAAGGTAGTATTGCTCCTCCAGGGCTGGTGAGTGAGTGCATATAGATGAATGTGAAGTTTTTCAGCAGCTTCTGTAGACACAGTTTCAAGACATAATATGGAGAAATCTTGTGTAAATTTTACTGTTTTCTCCAATGGTAACGTTTTGCAAAATGGTAGTATAATACCACAATTAAAGTATTGGCATTGATACAATCCACCTATGCTATTAAAAGTTCCCCAGTTATGCTTGTACTAATCTGTGGGTGTGGTGTTTTTAGTTCTATACAACTTATTAACGTTTAGAATATACAGTTTAGTAGTTTTAGTATATTCACATAGCTGTGCAACTTTCACTACTGAATGTTTTCATCCACCTCAAAGAGACACTATACTCATTAGTAATCACTCCTAATCCCTCCCTCCATCTCTAGGTAACTACTAATTTACTTTATCTATGGATTTTCCCATTCTGGACATTTCATAGAAATTGAATCATACAGTATGTAGTCTTTTGTGACTTTTTTCACTTAGTATTAATAACATTTTCAGGATTCATGTGTGTTGTAGCATGTATTAGTACTTCACTTATTTTTATTGTAGAATAATATTCCATTGTATAGATATACCACACTAGAAGCCCAGTGCATGATTTAATCATGCACGTGTAAGCTGTCTGTCCGCTGGTCGGCAGCTCCGAAGTCCCTGGGCCCCTAGGGCGAGGCGGGGCGGGGGGCGTGGTCCTCCTGCAGCCGGAGCCCAGGCTGGGGTCTTGCCTTTGCCTCCCACTCAGGAAGGCTGGGGCCGCCACCACGTGCTCCTGCGGCCCAACTGCCGCCAGACTCCTCTCCGGGGAGCTGCGCCGCCCCCCCCCCCCCCCCCCCCCCCCCCCCCGCCGCCTCCAAACCTCCAAAACCCTGGCTCGCTGCCCCAGAGGCCTGTCTGTGCCGCAGCACAGCCATGGCTCAGCGTCCTGCTGGCCCAGTCACCACCCCAGCCACCCCGAGTCCCGCCCCCTGTGTCTCCCACTGGCCCAATCGTGGGCGTAGCGGAGTGATGGTAATTTAAATATTACCTTTTTATTATGTAAGATTATTTTATCCATTCATCAGATGATAGCATGTTTCCACTTTTGGATGATTATGATTGATGCTGCTATGAACATTGATGAGCAAGTTTTTTTGTGGACATGTTTCCATTTCTCTTAGATATACTATACCTATGAGTACCATTGCTGAGCCATATAGTAACTCTATTTTTAATATTTCCAAGAACTTCCAAACTGTTTTACAAAGTAGCAGTACCATTTTCATTACTACCAGCAGTGTTTGAGGGTTCCAGTTTTTCCCCATTCTGGCCCAAACCTGTTATTCTCTGTCTTTTTGGTAGTTTTATACAATCTTATCATAATTGTAGGTTCATGTATCCACTACCAAAGGGAAGATGTGGAACAGTCCCACTACCACAAGGACCCCCCGTGTGGCCCTTTTATAACCACATTTCCTCCCTTCTATGCTGCCCTTCCTCCCACCAGTCCCTGACAATCATGAATTTATTCTTCATTTCTAAAATACTGTTATTTCAAAAATGTTATATAAATGGCATCATACATTAAATAACCTTTTGGTACTCCTTTTTGCATTCCACACGATTCTCTGGAAATTCCAAGTTGTGTGTTATCAATAGTTTGTTTCTTTTTATTGCTGAGTCATGGTCTATGGTCGGAAGGCAGCACCGTTTGTTCAAATATGCACCATTGAAAGACACCTGGGTTGTTTCTGAAGTTTGGCTGTTATGAATAAAGCTGGCATAAACATCCATGTACAGGTTTTGTTTGAATATTGTGTTCATTTTTCTGGGATACATGCCCAAGAGTGCGATTTCTGTGTTATAGGCTAATGAATATTTAGTTTTATAAAAAATTGCCAAAATGTTTTCCAAAGTGCCTGTACCATGTTACATTCTCACCAATCACGGATGAGTAATCCAATTTCTCTGCACCTTCACTAGCAGTGTGTGCTTTACTCTGTTGTTTGTTGTATCTTTTTTTTAAAAAAAATCTTGGTTTATTGTATCTTTATGCAGAATTTCAAAAATTTATCTTGTTAAAAATAGTCCTTTATATTTATCGATATGATCTTCATGTTATAATTAGGGAAGACTTTTTCACTCTGACACCATGAAAAATATTCCTTTTATTTTCTGGTATTTCACAGCGAGGTAGTGTAGGATAGCATAGTTAAGGCTGGTTGGAATGCACTCTGTAATGAGATTTGCTCTATTCCAGTCCTGGGTCCACCATTTGTTACAGTTCCCACTTTGGCTGATGTACTCCTCTAAATGCTTCTCGTTTCTTAAATGATATCTCTTGTCCTTCAGCTGTTTACTTAGGTGATGTCTTTTTATGCTGTTTTCATCCTGGTCAATTTCTGCTGGAAGTTCCCCAGTTTGACAACATCTGTTTCAAGATGACATACCCAGACCTGCGCACTCCCCTCCGGGTGAGTTTTGACAGGGAGAGAAAGTGCCCTTCACCTGAGCTCTTGTGCACCTGGCACGGTTAGCCACAACTTCAGTGACTGTTGGAGGCACCGGTTTTAACCCCATGGTCATTACTAAACTTATGAAATTAAAACCCATCCTTTTAAATACACTACTATTAAGTTGAGCTCTTCCATCCTACATTTCTGCCTGCAATTTAATGATTGTTATTCCTGGAGTTGTCCTCTAGATTCATATTTAGTGGCCCTATTTATTCAGATGAATGTTTTTTGTTTGTTTGTTTGTTTTTTACCATAAAGTCCATTTTGCCTTGTAATCATTATTGTAGTAGACATTTTCTGCCAAGATTTTTCCTGGATTTCTTTTGCCTTTATGTTATTTTCAAATTTCTGATATTATTTTTTAGGGTTTTCTATTATGTATAAATGGATTCTTAAAAAATCCTATTTGATACTGTGAGTTTTTAATAGTTGAGCTTATTTATTTATATTTGTTGAAAAACTGATATAATTGGACTCATTTATAGATATCTTCTATTTTGTACTTTTATTTTCTTTTTTCCTTTTCTGTTTTCTGCTTGATTTTTTAAACTTCCCATTCTTTTTTCTCCTCTTTGCAATCTATGAAATATATTTCCAGTTTCTAAGTGGTTATCATTAACGGTTTGAACATTTTTCCCTAATTTTTTAAACCATAAATATATTTAATATCTTTATCCTATTCCCAACCTATATTTCTTCTGTGTTTTTCTTTTAAATCTAGGGAAGGACTTCCTATTTTTTAAGTTAAAATTAATCTTATTAGTTTTAATTCATCCTGATAGCCTCCTGAATGAACTTGACCTCCTGACCCGTTTCTCTAAGTTCTCTTCCTGTTTTCTGTCATTCTCCACTTTAATGTGCATGTGTTAATCCAAGCAGTGATAATGATAATAAACCAAGCAGTCAGCACTGGCTTCAGGGCCCGTGTTTTCCATTTAGGCGCTCCATGCCCCAGGGAGGGAGGGGTGAGGAGTCAAACATAAAAATCCACTCTCCTAAATCCCATGAGTCCTGTCTGACTTCGACCAGCCTTCTCTTCCTTGCCTGTTACAAGACAATTTTATCACTTTACCCCCAAAGTTCCTATCACATCCTCTCCATCATTCAAGGCTGACTGTTGATTAAAATTAATTGAGGAAAAGCTGCTCCTCTGGTTGCTCCCGGAGCCTCCTGAGTGATGAAATTGTCAACGAAGCAAGGCAGGAATCAATCAGATTCTCAGCCTTTATAGTTGAATGCGACAGCTGGCCCACGTCTGATATGTGTCCTGCTGCTGCGATGGAGTGAAGGGTGTGCCTTGCTGCGTGGTGTGGGGATCCGGCCACTGGGAGGCAGGAACCCTGGGTTCTGGCTAGGGCTCTGCTGCTGGCAGTGTCAGACTTCAGGGATTGACAATTCTGCGCATTTATAAACAGGGATGTGAGATGTGATTTAGTTACCTTGGAGATTTCCTCCCAGGTTGCACCCACCCACTTCTTAACCCCTTGCTATCCGTTTTGTCTTCATCTTCTGTTGAAACTATTTTTTCCTCCTGTTTCACCAAAACCACAAAGCCTGCTTTTTGGTTTTGTTTTGTTTTTGTCCTAATTCTAGGAGCCTCTCTTTTGTATTCAGCGTGATGGGCCCTCTGCTTTCTTCCTGAAATTCCTTCCTTTTTTTATTTCTCTGTCACTGTGTTGTCCTGCTGTCCCCTGCCCTTTCCTTGGCTGCTGTCACGTGTTCCTTCCCTCTGTTCCTTAACTGTGGGCTTCCCCAGACACAGCCCGCGGCTGGGTGTCTTCCTTCCGCTCTTTAAAAGTGAGTGTGCACCATGCTGAATTCTCCACATGCTGCCCAAAGGACTTCATTCTCAATTTCTCCATTTTTCTTAATAATACCATCATTGCCCCAGTGACACCAGCTCAGTATATTGAGTCCCAGAATTGGGTGCTGAGCTATCTCTGGTCTTACCGCAATTAAAGAAACATGTGCTGAGTGCCCACTGGTGGTGCTGGGTTCTAGGCTTTCCGTTGGAGAGCTCAGGATCTGGAGAACTAGAATGAGGCCACCATGTAACCAGGGCTGCAGTCAGCAGGTGCGCATGTCCTGGTAGCCCAGCGATGGGAGGGAGGGGAAGATGACACTCATTCACCTCCCAGGTGCTGTTTCCTGCACTAGGATTTTCATGAAGATCATCTCAGTTAAGTTATGACCCTCTGAGGTGGGTACAGCTGAGGAAGGGTAAACTCATGGGGTCAAGGTTATATGACCACATAATAAACGCTAGAACCGGGATTCAAAATTGGTCCTGTTTTTCCAGGACATCACGTTGCTTCCTTGTCTATCACAGAGGAGGTAACAAGGGTGGCAATTGTTTATGGATGAACTTTTCTCGGTAGTTCAACTACAGAAAATGATTCCAAGCTGGAGAATAGAATGTAGAAAGCTACCGTGGTATGAAAGTGTGTGCATTTGTGTTCTAAGGAAAATAGGAGGGTGACCTTTAGGGAAAAAGGATGTATTCGATTTCAGACATGTTAAGTTTGGGGTGTTTATAGGCTGTCCAGATTGGCAGGTTAGTGACTAGTTGAAAAGATGAGTTTGGAGTTGAAAAAAGAAATAGGGATTAGTATTTAAATATATGCCATCAGAGCAAGGTAGTAGTTGGAGTCTTGGAGGTGGTGAAATTATCTCGGTAGAATGTCTAGGGTCAAAATTAAAAGATATGAACAAGGAACCACAGAGAACAGGGAGATTTCCAGAGAGATGGGGGGGGGGGGGGCGGGGGTAGCAGGAGGAAGCAGATGATGAAAACCAGAGAAGAGTTTCAAGAAAGTCAAGATCAAAAGGGTTTCCCAAGGGATAATTTGGGATCAATACTGAAAATGACAATTTAATCTGGCAAGTAGGAGGTCACTGGAGAAATTGGTTACAAAACATTAATTGGGTGGAATGTAATTTTCAAGAGGTTGGGACATGAGCCGGGAGTGAAGAGCAGAAAGAAATATGACTGTGGGCTACTCTTTTTAAGTTAAGAATGTCTGAGTTCTCTCTATGTGGTATTGCCTTCCATTTTCAAGGCCCAGATCAAATGCAATCTTATCTATGAAATTTCCCTCCACACCCTTTCTTTTTTTGTGTTTCTAGATCAGTGATGGCGAACCTATGACACGCGTGTCAGCACTGACATGCGTAGCCATTTCTGATGACATGCGGCCGCATGCCGAGGATGAAACATTTGCTGCTCCTGAGGATGAAACATTTGCGACTAGAGTCTTGGAGTTAGTTTTTGCCTCAAAGTGACACACTACCCGAGTTATGCTCAGTTTTTTGGCGAAGTTTGACACACCAAGCTCAAAAGGTTGCCCATCACTGTTCTAGATGATTCTTATCTCCATTATAATCCTAACCACACTCCAGTACGTGTTTGTTGTTTGAGCATAGCTTCCAAGACTAGATTGTGGCTCCTTGGGGTGTGAGATACTCTTCTTGGTGTCACCCATAATACCTAGGCTCAAACACAGTGGGTGCTCACTAACTGCCTTGCACACAGTAGGTACTCATGTGATAGTTGCTAAATTGAGTTATTTTGAAACTATCATCACAGAAACCAATGTAAATTCTTCTGAGGTCTACTTTTTTTTTTTTTTTTTTTTTTTGGAGGGGAGAGAGTATATGCTGAATGAAAGAAATGTAGATAAAGTTTTAACTGGGTTTTCTCCAAGGTAGATGGGTCTGTGTCTTAAATTAGATAACTTGACCAACAATTCTTTCAGAACTTTTTTTGTCTACATGAAAGCACACAATTAGCATGGAATTTTGTTCCACTTTATGCTTTGTTCAATTTGTTAAGGTTTTTAAATAGGTTTATCTAGGAGTTTTAACTTTTTTAGAAATGAGCTTTCAGGGGTTCCAATTAATCTCCATGTCCTGGATAGATGTGGGGTCATGGAATGGAGAAAAAGGGATGCTAACCCTGAGGCAGAGGATAGCCCATCGGTGTTCTGGAAAGAGCACTGGACTTAGGGCCGGGCTGTCTGGTTTCTGTCCCAGCCTGGTCCTCATTAGCAGTGCTGCCTGGCTCTCCTTCTCTTGTCCTGGTCTCCACTTCGGTAAAATAAGGCGGTGAGACAAGATGTCTCTAAGATCACTTTTCCTATTTAACATTTCATGAGTCTATGAAAAACATTTTTACAGTCATATTCCTCCCCAAATATTTCAACCCTCATGCTCACTACTTTCCAATATCCATGTGGCAGCGAACATGGAGTTGTTGAGGGAGGAAAGCTACCAATTGGCTCCTTTCCTCCCTCCCCTCCATCTAAGTCCTGCCTTGCTGTCATTATAAAGAACTAAATGCAACTTGATGGCCTGGTTTGATTACTGAACCGTAAGCTCTGCAGCGAAGGGCACCATGTCTAATCTCCTCTGTATATCGCCCCAGAACCGCGGTTCCGGATCCTGCACATGCTGCTCTGCCTATTTGCCTAACTGGCCATTTGAGTGCTTGACTGTGTTGAATGTGTGTGTGGTGACCTGTTGAAGGGGAATTGCTTAGCTTGGCAGGTAATTCAGGATTTCTAGTCTTGCTATTGATTTTAATTATATACTGCATTCCTATAAATAGTCTACCTAGACCCAGAAATGTGGAAAAGCGCATATATATATATATATATATATATATATATATATATAATGAAAACTAGCATAACAGAAGAAAATCCTTAGCAGTGACTTCTTCTTTCTTGCATTTCTGTCACAGTTTAGGTGACAGCTGCTGCAGCTTCTAGCTTCCTGAGTCCTGAGCAATTTCTCAGTGGGTCCAGCAGCAAGGTAGGGGTGGATGGAGAGTGTGAAGAACCTTCTTATCTGATGGGACAGGATTGCTAGCTGTTGCAATGTAAAGACTGGCTAAAATGGGAACCTGAGAAACGATGCATACATATCTCCAAAACCTGTTATTTTAGTTTAAGAACCCGTGAGTGCGCAGCCCTTTCCCAATCTTGTGCTACAGGGTCAAGGCCTCACACTTGCATGTGCATTACCACCCAGTCAAGGGGAACTTAGACCCTTGTAAAGCAGTCTGAGCACAGAATCCTTCTAGGTGTTTATAGTCATTTCCCCAGGCTTTAAAAACGTCCTTCTCCCCCTACCTAATTACACACAGCTTTGGAATCTTTTTTATAGTATTCAGCCTCATTTTCATAGAATTAGCTCGCTTTTTCACTCTTATTTTATCGGTTTATCTAGTAATTTTAATAGCATGTAAAACTGTTAACAACAGGCTGAGGAACAGATTTAACAAGCTCTTGGCAGGCACAGAATATAACTGGTGGGCACAAAAGCACAACCAAGGGCTCCTACAAGCGGCCTACTTGCCACGTGCCTGGACTGGGCTACTGTTTTCCCTGTGTTTTGTAGAGCAAATGGAGTATGTTGTTTCGTCTGCTGATTTGGTTCATGGAGGTCCCTTACAAGAGCATCCCCTGTACCTTTGAAGTATCTCTTAGGCCCAAAAGCCAGAGGTCTTCTTGATCTTGCTGCAGCCTTACTCAAAATGGCCAAAGCAGATTTTTTTTTTTTTTTTTTTTTTGTCTGATGCTTACCCTGTGGATTGAGAACACTCACAGGCTGATTTTCTTCCCTTTATCTCTGAAGCCTGTTCATGGGCAGGTGCAACTCTCTTCATGCTTATTATGCACAGAAATTACTAAAGTAGTCTTGGACAAATCTTTATAATTGTCACAACTGGTGGTAAATAGTTTAATGTGCTTTTAAATGGGAGGTGTTGTATCAGATGCTGAGAATGCACACTATGAATGATTGACCCTGCTCTTAAGGAGCATAAAATCAGTTGGAGAGGAGGGATGTTTATGTGTATATATGTACACATATGTGGAACAATGATAGTATGAGTAATATATGCAAATTTCCAAATGAGTCCTATAGATGGTAAGGGCCATTGAAATTCAGATGGACTGAATATTATAGTACTAATCATGTTTTACGCTGAGGATTTCCATCACTCACATCATGTGGCATATTTGGACATAGGTGAGATGACTGGACTAGGGACAGTCCAAGAGGGATTGACATGAAATAAACAAGTCAGTGTGTGGGAGCAGATGCAAGGGATCCACTGGTGCACTGGTAAAAGTCCGCCCAGATGGCAGAAGTCAGTGTTTTGAGCCTCTGTGTGCAGGTGGCAGGTGCTCAGGCCAGGGGTGCTAGCAAACCCCGGGTCCTGTCATGTGGCTTCTGTGGGGCCACTGTTTAGAGATTGGGTCAGGCAGGTGACTGTCAGAGGAGACAGTGCTCAAGTCAGAGTGCAGGGGCTCGTGGGGGCTGCAGCCAAATGTGACCTAGGCCCCTGTATCGACCACATTGAGCCCTCTTGACATTAGACCCTTTTCCAAGGAAGGGAGGCTTATTTTAGCACCAGAAAGTGGCACAAACTTCCATTCTCCCAGCCCTGTTTTGGGAAAGGAAACTTGTACAATTGAAGCTTTTACTTGGAGGGTGCATGTGACCAGAGGAGGGTGTGGCTTCTTTTAGACCAAAATTGGTCTGCTCTGGGCCCCTGACAAGTCTCCTCTTTAGACAGAACTTAGAGGAGCTGTGTGCACTCTCCGAATCTCATCTGGAGGGCATGGGTAGTCTCATCTGGAGGGCATGGGTAGTCTCATCTGGAGGGCATGGGTAGTCTCATCTGGGGGGCATGGGTAGTCTCATCTGGGGGCATGGGTAGCCTCATTTGGGGGGCATGGGTAGTGTCATCTGGAGGGCATGGGTAGTCTCATCTGGAGGGCATGGGTAGCCTCATTTGGGGGGCATGGGTAGTGTCATCTGGAGGGCATGGGTAGTCTCATCTGGGGGGCATGGGTAGTCTCATTTGGGGGGCATGGGTAGTCTCATCTGGGGGCATGGGTAGTCTCATTTGGGGGGCATGGGTAGCCTCATTTGGGGGGCATGGGTAGTGTCATCTGGGGGGCATGGGTAGTCTCATCTGGAGGGCATGGGTAGCCTCATTTGGGGGGCATGGGTAGTGTCATCTGGAGGGCATGGGTAGTCTCATCTGGAGGGCATGGGTAGCCTCATTTGGGGGGCATGGGTAGTGTCATCTGGAGGGCATGGGTAGTCTCATCTGGGGGGCATGGGTAGTGTCATCTGGAGGGCATGGGTAGTCTCATCTGGGGGGCATGGGTAGCCTCATTTGGGGGGCATGGGTAGTGTCATCTGGGGGGCATGGGTAGTCTCATCTGGAGGGCATGGGTAGCCTCATTTGGGGGGCATGGGTAGTGTCATCTGGAGGGCATGGGTAGTCTCATCTGGGGGGCATGGGTAGTGTCATCTGGAGGGCATGGGTAGTCTCATCTGGGGGCATGGGTAGTCTCATTTGGGGGGCATGGGTAGTCTCATCTGGGGGCATGAGTAATCTCATCTGGAGGGCATGGGTAGTCTCATCTGGGGGCATGGGTAGTCTCATCTGGAGGTCATGGGTAGTGTCCTCTGGGGGGCAAGGTTGCTTCATGTTGATTCCAGCCATGAGCCCTATCCTTCAGAAAATGACTGGTTGCCTCCCACTCAGAAGCTTATTTTCTCCCAAGATGGAATAATGGCTATTGGATTTGTATTGTCTTAGTGAGTTTATCCTATTCAGCAAAGCATTTAGCCAATACTAGAAATCAAAACCTATTGCAAGCTGGGTCTCATTGTCTCATCTAGATGTTCTCTGATTCCTTGTATGTTTTAAACCAAATCAGAAGCTCAATATCTAACTCTGCTTGCTCTGAAAACCAAGTGTTTGAATCCCACACACACACGATTCCCCAGAATACTGGCAGAAGAGAGCACACAACTCTCAAAGCACTAATTTCTGGCACATAAACAGTCACATTGGATTATGGCAGGGGGACTCTCCTCAAATTTATTCCCTTAAACATGGTTTTCTGGGCATCTGCTCTCCCACCAGTCTTCGCTGCTCCATTGGAGTGCAGTGCCAGCTGCTTCCATTCTTTCCCCAAGGATGGCATTCATGCATTATATCTCCTGGCTATTGAGAGCCCAACCCCAGGGAAGGATGTATCACAGGGACATCAAGGCCATATAGCGTGAGTCCTGTTCTATGCTCCTAATCTCCCTTCTGGGTTTGCTTCACTCTCTGCCCAGGATTTTTGTGTTTCTCTGAATTTCCAAATTACCTGCTATAAAGTGCCCATTTTCCTTTCCCAGCTGCTTCTTATGTTATTTATAAACAGGCCCACGAGAGAATGTTCAGTCAAACTAGAAAGAGATTATGTCAGAGAGGAGAGAGATTTGGCAATGCTATATGGAGTTGAAACCTGCGACATTAAAAATATAAAACATGCCGAGCTAGGGTAACAGCAGAAGATAACTGACCACATGGCAGCCAAGAGCCAAGTCCTCTGGGCTGAGGACAGGTCAGGGGCATTATCGAATGGGTGATCCAGGACTTTCAGGATTGGATTCTTTCTATGTGAAAAAAATTATTTAAGAATAAACAACCTGAAACTTGTGATTGCCACCCACTTTTTACCAGAGCTAAAATAATTAAGTGAATTATCTTTTGAGAAACATGACAAAGAGCTAGCTAGACACTTGGGGAAAATGAAAATTTTCTGCTTGATCTTGTCTAATCGATACAAACTCCAGGAATCCCTGTCCAATTAAAAAATTCAAAAGATCTCTGGCATTCCCACAAGCTTTCTGAAAATCTTCACATAAATTCTTTAGCAACTGATGGATTTGTTTGCTCCAGAAAACTAGCATCCAGTGTGAATTCTACATATAAAAGGACCTTTGGGCATCTGCACAGGATGCAGATGATAAATTCCTTGTTTCTAGAAGTATTGATGCCAGTAGTAAATGTAATACAAACATTTCTAGGAGTAACATTCTACCTTCAAATTTGGAGTGACTGGTTCCCATAGACTTGTTATTTCAGTTTGGAGATCTGCATAATTCCTTACTGGTCCGAAACTATGTGGTTCCATAATTGATGGAGAAGTTTCTAAGTTTCTTTATCAAAACACCTTTAAATCTAATTGAACTAAGGACCTGCTCTGTTTGCAGAGTGCCACATCTGATGTTCAGTCTTGTAACTAATATTCACCCATCCCTCAGCCCTGAAATTTGGTTCTCTTCCAAGCTAACACACCTCAGTATGTGGCCCTGCCACCAAACTGGTTCTTCAAGGCAGCAATCTCTGAGTCCATCTGGCTCCTCTCTCTCCCTTAGTCTCCACACCAGCCCATCGCCAAGTTCTGTTATTTCATTCCCCTAAATATCTATTGAATCCCTTTTCTTCTTCCTATCAGCCTAGTGCAAATGACTTCTCTCTCCTGGACTTCTGCAAAGGTATCTTAAAGTGTTGCTGCTCATCTTGCTCCTCACCCAACCTCCACCCAGTATCCATAAAGCCACATGTGATAATTAACAATGCAAACTGTTGATGTCAATCCTGGGTCTAAAACTTTGTGGCTTAAAGTTCAGTAGCCTTAATGTGGCTTTCAATGTGCCACATGGCCTGGCTCCTCCCTGCTGTCCAGCCTTGTCCTTGTCCTTTCTAGCCATGTTGCCTCTCCTTCAGGAACATGCCACGCTCTTTCCTGCCTGTGGTCCTTGGCAGATGCACTTTGCTGTACTAGAAACTCTCTCCCAGCATCTTCTCTCCCCTTCACCCAGCCAACTCCTATTCAATTTAAAGATTCATCTTATACTTTATTTCCCCAGTGGAGTCTTCCTTATCACTCTAGCTCCATGGGGATCTCTAGCTTTAAGACTGTACAAGACACTACACTTTGTAGTAGCACAAATATCATTAATATTTGATGGGTAGTGGGCTTCACGAAGATAGGGGTGGGTCTGTCTTGTTCACAGGGCTTGGAACATTAGCTATTCAGTAAATATTGTTGCACAAATGGGGAATCATAAAAATGACCAGTCACCCCTCCTTAAATGGTTTTCTGTGTAGAAAATGCCTAAGTCAATGAAGCAAAATAGTAGATAGAGGCATTATCTAGTCAGCATAGATCAGTACATGGGATATGAAGGTAGATTTGATCAATACTAATTTGACATCAAAAGCTAATTCCCCAAGTACAAATAAAATTATTTAGTCTCCATATACAGTTGAACTTTGAACAATGTGGGGGTTAAGGACAACCCCCTCCATAGTTGAAAATTTATGTATACCTTTGGCCACCCCAAAATTTAACTATTAATAGCCTACTGTTTACTGGAAGTCTATGAGCAACATAAACAACTAATTAACACGTTTTGTATGTTATATGTATTACTGTGTTCTTAAAATAAAGTAAGCTAGAGAAAATAAAATGTTATGAAGAAAATCATAAGGAAGAAAAAATACATTTACTGCATTTATTGAAAAAATCTGCATGTAGTGGAGTCACACAGTTCAAATTCGTGTTGTTAACTGTGTATATATTTTTAACCTGAGTGTGACATCTGCATTCTGAGTGAGTTTGGTTTTAATTAGCCATCCTGTGCCAATCCTTCACTGGTCATTTGAGTTCAGCTGGCAATGGAAACACAGTAGTCTTCCATGCTGCGCCTTTTTAAAAATTTATCTTTATTGTTGACAGTATTACATATATCCCCCCTTTTCCCCCATTGAACTCTTCTAGCCCACACCTATTCTTCACCCCAGGCCTTCACCACACTATTGACTGTGTCCATGGGTTAGGCATATATGCATATAAGTTCTTTACTTGATCTCTTCCCACTCACCCACCCACCCTTGCCTTCCCTCTGAGATTCCACAGTCTGTTCCATGCTTCTATGCCTCTGGATCTATTTTGTTTATTTTGTTCATTACATTCCACATATGAATGAGATCATGTGATACTTGTCTTTCTCTGACTGGCTTATTTCCCTTAGCATAATACTCTCCAGATCCCTCCATGCTGTCTCAAAGGGTAAGAGACCCTTCTTTTTTACAGCTGCATAGTATTCCACGGTGTAAATGCACAGCTTTTTTTTTTTCCCCCCACTCATCTACTGATGGGCACTTGGGCAGTTTCCAGATCTTTGCTATTGTAAATTGTGCTGCTATGAACATAAGGATGCATACATTCTTTCTGATTGGTGTTCCAGGTTTCTTAGGATATATTCCTAGAAGAGGGTCACTGGGTCAAATGGGAGTTCCATATTTAATTTTTTGAGGAAACTCCATACTGTTCTCCACAGTGGCTGCACCAGTCTGCATTCCCACCAGCAGTGCACTAGGGTTTCCTTTTCTCCACATTCTTGCCAGCACTTGTCCTTTGTTGATTGGTTGATGGTAGCTATTCTGACAGGTGTGAGGTGATACCTCATTGTTGTTTTAATTTGCATCTCTCTGATGATTAGGGACATTGAGCATTTTTTCATATGTCTCTTGGCCATCTGTATGTCCACGTTGGAGAAGTGTCTATTTAGGTCCTTTGCCCATTTTTAAATTGGATTGTTTATCTTTCTTTTGTTAAGTTGTATGAGTTCATTATATATTTTGGATATTAACTCCTTATCACATGTATCATTGGAAAATATGTTCTTCCATACAGTGGGCTCTCTTTTCTTCTTTTTAAAAAGTATTTTTCAGGGTCGGTGTCTTTCTTTCCTACTTCCATACACTTTTTAAAAACAATTTCTTTTTTGATTAAGGTGTTACATATGTGTCCTTATTCCCCCATTACTCTCTCCCCCCCTACACTTTTTAACCAAATACATACAAGGATGTTTTCATGGGGTTGAAATGGGTTAGAGACATACATCTTATATTATTTTGGTACTTAATCTCCTAAAGGCAATTTCTTTTCGATAACATGTTGAAATTTACAACCATCCCAAGTCATAGTCTCTTTCAGAAATATTATTGTGTAAAAAAATCCAAGGGAAAGACAAAACCGTTTGTTGGCCTGCCCCCGGTTCCAACCATAGACTTGCTCTTGGAGACTTGCCTTGGGCTGATCTCAGCCTCTGTGTTTATGAAGCTTTGCTGCCATAAAAATGACGAGACGAGAAACGGTGCTGTGCTCACGGGCTTGCTTCAGTGAGAGGGTTGCCATTTCATTACACAGAACACCATGGATTTCGGCCTCTCCAGATTAGCACCAGTTCAACTCTCTGTCATGGTATTTGGCATTTCAAGTAATTGTTACTGCTGCGGTTTGATCGAAACATTAGCATCGTTCTTGCCCTGGGCAGCATCTCCTTGGGTTTTCAGGGGGGGATCCAAAGCAGCTTTAGCCTTTTGAAAGACAGATGGAGGCTTCAAAGGCTATGTGACAATGGCTCTCCTCATGCTCCTGGGAGACTGTGATGTTTTTATTTATCACCAGCAGGGGCAGTCAATGTCATCAGCATGTCTGAGCACACCACTAATGAATTTAATTTACCCCTTTGAGTTGAGAATGATTTGGGGGAGAAATTTTTCTTTAGCACATTAATGGTTTTACTATTTGATTTCTGGAAATCTTTTATGTCTACTTGTTTGTTTTTCCTGGAAGTACCTTTTATATTAGGGTTGCTGAATCAACACTTAACAAATCATTACAGCTCTCAAAGCACCTTTAATGTATATTGCATTGGCCATCTGTATGTTTTTCCTTTATGTATACAGTAAACTCAGGGTTAAATAGACCATTGTCCAACTCATTGTCAAGTTTCTGGAGTATCTAGGTCTCTTGCCTCTCTTCTCCTTTTTCTCCTCTCTTTCTGCCTGTCTTTTGACCTGTGTGTATCTCTACAGAAGGAGGAATAGGGCCATAGAGTCTATCATTTGGTCAACAAATGCTTAACACATATGTATGCCCCGCACTGTCTCTACGTTATGGGAGTGCGCTGTCCACCTGGGGAGATGGTGTCTGTAAAGAAGGTGTGGTCCATTCGAGATGGCTGATTATCAGGTTGTGAGATGGTAGTTTAGACTGCATGAGAGGCAGGAGAGACAGAAGGAAAAGGCACAGCGCAGGAGAGGCAACATCAGAGGACGAGGAGGAGTTGGGAAGAAACAAAGTAGAGCATCACAGACCTTCAAGGCACTGTTTTTAGCCAGGGATGTGTGATGGGCAAATGGTAAAAATGACTGGAGGCTGAGTGGGCTGGAATGTAGAGGGCTTTGATTGTTGGACAGGGTGTGAGTTAGGAGGGACTTATAAGAGGATTTTTGGCTTTGTGTGGTAGGTGATGGGGAGGCATATGATTTTTAAAAAATTTTTCCTTATTGATTAAGGTATTATATATGTGTCCTTATGCCTCCATTGCCCCTCCCCCCTACCATCCCCACCGCCGCTCATGCCCTCACCCCCCTTGTGTCCATTGGTTAGGCTTATATGCATGCATACAAGTCCTTTGGTTGGTCTCTCCTTCTTACCCCCACCCTCCCCGACGGGAAGGCATATAATTTTGACCCAATCCCTGAAATTCAAAAGAATTATGATTCATTGTAAGGAGCTTTGGCTAGTCTTGACAGCGCCAACTAAGTGAAAGCTTAAAATTAAGTGTGGGGATATTTGTCAGTTAACTTTAAAAGTTTTAATTCTTCTGGTTTTCCGAGATGACTGAGAATTAGCTTAATGTAATTTCCCCCTTCTTTATCTTGCCCCTCTGTATGTTCATTGATAAGAGATTTGCATTTGGAAAGCTTTATTATATACTCCAGTAGGAAACTTACACATTGTTGAGAAATGTATATATTTTAACCCTTGCTGTTATTGGAACACTGCTAATTTTATTAACACTGTCTCAGAGAAAATATGAAAGAAATAAATCCCTATGCAGCGCCTTTATTATATTGTCTGCCCTTGCTTTACTCACTTTGCTGAATTCTAATGGAAAAAAGGGGGGCTGGCCAGTACTATTATTTTCATGTGACATTTCAGCACCCCTCCAGTCCATTGCTGTAATGAACATTGGCAGTTCTTGAGAAAAACAGTAACCATTCAGTGGAGAGCACCTGCTACATGGACCGTGAACAACAGAGGAACTTCTCCAGCCCAAATATGATGCCATTCTTCAAATGTATTAGAGGCAACCCTGTTAGATGCTGAAATGTTAGTCAGTCTCCGGGCAGGAGATGGGCAGGCCATTTCATCCCAGATGCCTAGTCATCCATCATCTTGCTCACAACGATCAGAAGTTTGAAGTTCGAAGGCAGTAATGCCCCAGAGGCATTATTATTTCTCTTTGGATTTTTTAGGAAGAAGTTAGGGCGCAGGATGTCATAACAGCATTAACATCAAAGACTATTGGTTCCTTAGCCACTTATTTTTTTTAAAAGGAAACATTTTATTCATTGGTAGTTAAAGCAACATCTGATTGATTTGCTCTGAAGAATGACTAAGGTATGACAATTGTCCTACGAATGGTGTTTTAATAAATATACAAGGTCAGTGTTAAGCTTTGTAGGGGCTGTTCTTGGTGTCTGTATCTATTGCAGTGATGGAGCCATTGATCAGAATCTGCTAGCAAGTCTCCTCTGGGAATTTCTCTGAGTTAGTAGGTAAGACACACAAAATAACTACACTCTTTTTCCTTAAAGTTCAAATGATGTCACCTCACAGTGTTGCCACAGTTTTTAACCAGCTTTGCTCTGAGTGACTGGCTGTCCCCTAAATAAGCTCTGCTCTTAAGTCATGAAGATCTGCCTTCAATAAAGATAATCCAAAGAATGTACTTAAGTCTACAATGGGAATTTCATAAGTGGGGCCCCACGTGACTTCATCAATGGCAACATCACTGGGTTGACATCGTGTCTCCAGGTAACTAATTTGAACAAGAAAATATATGTAACACTTAGTTGTTGTTTTTTGGCATTTATTAACGAATATGTGGTGTAATAACAGCATCGGATTTGGAGCCAGACAAACGGGGTCTAATTCTATTTCTGCTACCTTGGAGAAGCCACTCGCTATGAGATTCTTCAGGCTAAAGGGAGGATTGACATATCCATTTCATACGTGCTTGTTAGGATTAAGTTAATTGCAAAGTAAAGTTGAATTAAATATATGTATACTAAGTATAAGTATTTATACTTAGATGTCTATACTTATTTATTTGTCCATCTGTCCATCCATGCCATACAGCAAGGGTCCAATAAATGGTAGTTATTGTTACCAACACAAAAATTGTCATTCTAGTGATACCTCCCATTCTCTATGGTTTAAACTTCTTGATGGTTCCATTCGTCGTTCTCCTCTTCCTTTCTCTTCCTTTTTCTCTTATACTTCCTCATCTTTGTTTTCTTCCTTGTCATCATTTTCCTCTCTTTCATCTTTCCTTCTTACAAATCCCTTCTCTCATAAATGAAGTCTGGGCTCAGGAGAGGGCCTGCTACCTCCATGCATAGAGGAAGTGAGGATGGACAGGGTCAGTGGAATCCACTTGGACGTGACCATTTCATGCCGATCTGGACATTTACATCATTTTCTTGATAAACGGACAAGTTCAGAGGCCTCTCTGCTTTGTTACACCGTCTCTACCGGGAGGGCTGGCCCGCTCCTCTGAAGGGAAGGCATGCGTCCTCCATCATCAGCTCCCCTCTCCTCAAGCACTGTCTTTCCCCACCCAGTGTGACATGGTGAAATTAGAGTTTCCTCTTCTGTTTTTGCAGTTAATTAGACGTCAGGACTGTGATTCTCAACCAGGGTGCAAGGACCCCCTGAAGACAGGGTTTTTTGATAAGGGGCAGGCAGGTTGTATGCAGTTTGAGAAGCATATTCACTATTTTGATGCATTATTAAGACAAAGTCAAACAAAACAAAATGTTATTTTCTTAAACAAACTTCAGAAAATAAGACATTAAATGTTACTTTGTGAAGCGACACTGTCTTTGGAGGGACAGAGATTATCAACAGGAGGTTTTAGTATCTGATTTTTTTTCCCCAGATATGGAACTACATGAGAATATTATATTCATCAAAAGGGGCTTACATTTTTTTAAAAGTACAAAAACTGGTGAGAAACATTGTTTATTTAGGAAGTTAGGAAAACAGGCATCACAACCCAAGCAAGACCTGCAGGTTCCTGGGAGACTCATTCCTGGGTTAATGAGAAGCTGCCGAGACTGACAAGCCCCTGGTATTTGTTTGGGGCATTTGAAGTTGATGTTAACCTGTCCATCAGAGGAAATGCACACAAGGTCTTAATTATAATGAGCACCACTTTGTACTTCAATAAGTGGAATTAATAACCCCTGTATGATCTGGAGATATGAAATTGATGATAACCTCCCTTGGGTTTTTCTGTTTGCCCCAATGTCATTGGCAATTTCATCAGGCCTTAGGAAAAGTGAAATACCACTAGTTATGCTCAAAACCCCCAAAATCTCTAGTTTCACTAAAGTGAGTCTCCAAGATATTGGCACCTTGGATATTTACGTTTGAAAATTACACCTTACCTACCTAAGGACATATACTTAATTGACTATTGTACATCAAAGGGCAGACAAGTATTTGGTATAGATATAAACTCTAGAAAGCACCAACTATTGATTATAGCTTTTTGGATTGATTGACACTGTGAACACTTTCTGTAGAATACGTGGGTTACAAGGAGTAAACATGGATAAAACATCATCTAATGGAAACAGCACTGAATTTAAACAGATATGGGTTTGAACCTTGCCTCTGGCATTTAATAGCTGGGAGGACAGCGTGATGTATCTAACTTTTTGAGTCTCAGTTTGCTCGTCTATTAAATGAGGATAATGTGACTCTTTCTGCAGGGATTCCGTGAGGTTTGAAGATATGCTTGAAAAGCACCCAGCAAAATACAGGTGCACAGTACAGTTCCAAAGCTCGTTTGCCCACATTGGCTAACTTCGCTAGCTCATGTTGCAGTTGACTTAGTCAATAGTACGTGTGATATATGCATTTCTAACTCTTTTTAAGAAGACTAAGTCTGTCTTCAGCGCTCACTAATAAGACATGATGCACAAGGAGATGGGAAGTGGGCGGAAAAGCCGAGACCACTTTGCACTCAGCCCACTGGTGTTGATGTTATGATTCCCAAGCAAGAGTAGCTCAGAGCTACTCACAGGAGCAGTCTTGGCTCTGGACTGTGTCTGCTCCAGCAGGTACAATGCAGCCTGACTGAGCCCCGGCCCTTTGGGCCTCTGACATTACAGAAAGCCCTGCTCATTAGACCACAGAATAGTTGGCATGGCGTGAATGGGGAGGTGGGCCTGATTGATGGTGGGCAGAGCTGGGTGTGAGAGCTCTGGGTTTGTTATTGGCTCCCCGCCTCCACCAATTCTGCTGCGTGTTTTGTACATCTCATAAGTAGCTTGGGAGCTCACTGAGGGTAGGGCCTGTGTCCTCTGGCTCTTTTTTCTTTGAGAACTCATTGCACCCGGGAGAAACTTATTGACTAGGAGAGGGGAGAGGCGCCGTGGTCTTATAAGCTGGTGGGTCATTGATTGGCACCTGGCTGGCTGTTGTGTGTGGGCTCTTTAGCTGATTAGCTGTCTGGACTTCTCTTGCTAATAAACACGTGCTCTTTTTTCTGACCTCTGGTAAGCAAGGGTTTTTTGAGATTAGGCAGGGGAAGGGAGAAGAGGGAGATGCTAATCAATTACGATGATCTTTGTTAATGGTACAGGTTTGGTGTGGTGAATGATAAATCTATTATTGAAGGTCATGTGTGTGAATTATCTGTTGATTTTTTCACTGTTTTTTTTTCTGATTATGTAAATAATACACATTCATTTGAAAACAGTCATCTAATGCCAAGAAATATAAGGAGGCAAGTAGAAATCACCTGGAATGCTGGCACGCTGACATGGCTCCCATTAACATTCAGGGACCTATTCTCTCAGGACATGTTTATGCAGATAGGCACAGAAATATCTTCTGCAACTTCATGCAAGCCACAATGCAATACTGTTTATTAAATCTGTGTGCATCATTTTTCTCTCATGTTAAAAATGATGCGTATACACTGCTCTGCACCTTGCTTTTCTCAGTTCACGTCATGGAAATCCCTCTATGTCAACAAGAATGGATCTAACTCACGATTTTTCAACCTCAGCACTCTTGATTTGGGCTGCATAATTCTCTGTGGCGGAAGGGCTGTGTGCCCATTGTAGGCTGGTTCACAGTATTGCTGTCAGCTGCATGCTACTTCATAGCAGTACCTCGCCCTCCCCCGGCTCTTGCCCATGTTGTGACACCAAAACTTTCTCCAGACATTGCCAAATGTCTCCTGGGGCACAAACATGGTCTCTGATTTAAAGCTACTGATCTGATTCGTTTCAATAGTTGCATAATATTCCACAGTACAAATGTGCCACTTTTTTGGTTATCATTTCTCTCCTTGTGATCATTTAATGTGTTTCCAGTTTCTCTCTTGCCTGTCAAATTTAGGACTTAGCTGAGTGCTGCCCTTGGCCCCTGGTTATTATTTAGGAACCTGCAAGCTGCGCAGAGACAAACACCCATGCCTCTCCCTACACAAATCCAGTGTTGGTGCAAGCGTAAGGAGTGAAGCTTGTGCCACACTGGGAAGCCCTGCCCCGTCTATCCCGGGCAGGTGCTCCTCAGCCCCAGATGATGGCCGCCAGGTGGGGACCAGGGGTCCTCAAACTTTTTAAACAGGGGGCAAGTTCACTGTCCCTCAGACCGTTGGAGGGCCAGAATATAGTTAAAAAAAAAAACTATGAACAAATTCCTATGCACACTGCACATATCTTATTTTGAAGTAAAAAAAACAAAACGGCAAAAACACCTGCATGTGGCCCCCGAGCCGTAGTTTGAGAATGCCTGGTAGCCTTACCAAACAGTCCATTTTTCAAGAGAAGCTGGAAATCTGTATTTTGTGTTAAAAAATTCCCACAATTTTTATTGTTGAAAACTAATTTAATTTTTTGGAAAACACTGTGCAAGCTGAACAAAACAGGTCTCCTGCCCAAATCTGTCCCGCTGGCTGCCAGTATAATATTTGTCATGACTGTGGTCTCTGCCTCACTGGGGTTTCAGATCCTGGAGTGACTAATGGTGAGGATCTAGCGCAGCTCTGGCTGTGAGCATTGAGCTGTGACCCACCTTGTCTGCAGCGATGCTTGCCTCTCCCTAGGTTCCCATCCTTTCTTGGAGAGAGCCACGCTGTCATCGCCTACACTGTCTCACGTCCCATGCTGTCTGAGCCACCCTGGATGCTTGGCGGCTGTTGCCTTAGGTGTTCACCTCTGGAGAATCAGGGTCAGTGGTGCTTGAGGCCTCAGAATCTGCCCGTCTCCCCTGGATCTGGGGTGGCTCTGGGGGAGGGGGTGTGACTGGGACTTGGTGGCTCTCAGCAGCATGGAATTTGCAGTGCTCTTTGGAATCTGCTGTTCGTTTAGAGAACATGTGGCTAATCTATAGACCTGGTTTCCTTCCCAGGAAAAATGTTAGAACTGGAAGGGACATTGGAGATCTTTGAATCCAAACATTTCATTTCACACTGGGAAAAGCAAGGCTGAGGGAAGGGAGGCGGCTCAGCAGAGGCTCCACAGCCGGTGCCAGGCAGGGGTGGCTCTCCTGCCTCCTGCCTCCCTTCCCAGCATGTCTTAACCATTGCCTCTAACAGCTGGATTTCACAGAAATCCCCTTTTATTGTGTCTACGTTTCAGCTGACCTATCCGGTGGTCCTTGTTTCCATGACTCCATTAATCTCTGGGAGGCAACACTCAGGGGCCATGCGTTCATCTGAGTTTTGGCAAAGCTAATGAGTTCTTTCCCCCCAAATCTGTGAAGATATTCTTCTGTTTGGGCAGTGTTTTAAAGAGGAGGATTTTGGTTTGGGCATCGATTACAGAATGATTTTGTGGTATTCTAGCTCCAAGACTAGATTATATCCGATTTGCTGATGCTACCTCAATAAATTAGATATTGGGCTGGGGATAATTTTGAAGACACAGCAAGATATGATAACTAGCAAGCTTTTAGTGCGATGGGATTGATGGACAGCTTTCCCCTTTAGTTGGAAATATGCTGTTCTGTGGTTCCTATGGATTCATCTTGCTGGCTGTCTGTACCCGCAGCTGCCAACAGCTCTTAGCTGAAGAAAGCGGGCAGATTGGGCAGCCCAAAAGGGATGCCCTGAACAGGCTTTCATCCCAGTGCCCACTCTGCTGCCAGGACGCTGTCAGCACAGTCTGAGAAATGCTTTAGCGACTGCCCACCAGCTTGACACCTGTGTTGGCCAAGGTCAGAACCCTCAGGAGTCTGCTTGTTGGCGGTTCAGCAGCAGAAGTGATGGCACGAGAAGAGACATGTTGCTCCAGGAGAGAAGAAAGCGTGCTCTACTGAAAGTCTACAGACGTGAATCCCCCTAATTCTTTCACTTCTCTGAGCCTCAGTCATCTTATCTGGAGCACAGGGGTCAAACTTTTTGCCTTTTCCATCCCTTAGAGATGACATTAAAGCCAACTGCATGTGGATGTGCACACACATATGATATGTGTCTTATGCATGGATTGAAATGTGTTCTTCCAAAATTTACATGTTAAAGTCCTAAATCCCAGTATCTTGGAATGTGTTATTTGCAAAAAGAGCTGTTTCAGATGCAGTTAATTAAGATGAGGTCATACTGGAGTAGGGTGACCCCAATCTAATGACTGGCATCCTTATAAAAAAGGAAAACTTGAGCACAGATATGCCCTAGGGGTAAACGTGATGCAAATACTGTCACAGCCTAGGAACTAGAAGAAACAGTAAAGAGGCTTGGAGTAGAGCCTTTCCTAGTGCTTTGAAATGAGGCATGGCCCTGCTGATACCTTGACATTGAACGTCTAGCCTTTAAAACTGTGAAACAGTAAGTTTCTGTTGTTCAAGTCATTTGGTGCATGGCACTGTGTTACGGCAGCCCTAGAAAACCAATAGAATATGTATAAATAAAGACATTATACACACACGTATATAAAATTACTGGAAATATTTAAGGTTCAACAGCAACCTATAGTATATCTTGGGCCAGTACAAACCTGGCCATGCCTGTATGGGGTTAATTGGTTCACACTGGCAGGCTGGGCTGATGGTGAGGCTCAGGGGGATGGATGAGCAGACTAGACAGTAAGATCCCTGATGTGGCACACATTAGAGTAGTCAGAACTACTCTAGGATGTGGGGTCCTTAGATCTCTGCTGTGTGTATCCCCTGGGCCCACCTCCTTCTAAACCTCAGCTGAAGTTGATCCAGGCATTTCTAATAATACTAGTGTCCCGGTGCATGGATTCATGCACATTGAAAGGAAATTAATTAGAAGAAATATTTTAATATCGCTATTCACATCTTGCTAATGAAAATAGGATTCTTCCAATTCTTCTATATACCTACTCCAGGACTTCTGTGGGGATCAAATGAAATGAGGCATGGGAAAATACTTCACAGACATTTGGTTAAAGTGTAAAATGTTTGCACCTGGCTATAAAGCAAGTCGGATTCCTGGGCTGAAGAAACTCCAAGGATGCTAGTCACTAGGGAGAGGAAGCCGGCCATTGCTATGTGACATCATTACCCAGCACCCACAGCCACCATTTCCGGGCTGGGCTGTGGGCTGCATTTTGCACCCACATTTTGTATTTAGCCCGATGCACCACTACCCGGAATCCTACTGGTCTACCAGCAGATAAACGAAGAGGTGTGTAAGACATTACTCATGTCTGGAGTCCTCCTCCTTTCTGGAAGTGGAATACTCTTGAACCATGGGGTCTTGGCAGCGTTGGCTGCGATTTGGTCGGGGAAACCAATTGTTGGTTTGTCTGCACCAGGTCCCGGTGCAGTTTATTTTTAAATGGCCAGTGCGTGTCATGGAAGCTCCTGCATTGAGTGTCTGCCCCCTGGTGGTCAGTGTGCATCATAGCTACCAGTCGGACCAGACACTTAGCTTTTTATATATATAAGTAACCAGTTACCCAAGACCACACTGCTGATAATGGCCAACGCCACTTCCCTCTTTTTCACTACTGCGTCTGTGCCCCACCTCTGTGGACTCAGAGATGTAAATAAGCTGAAATGAATGATTAGTTCAGTGCCACTGAAAGCTCATGAGTATTCCACTTCCAGAACAGAGGAGGACTCCAGACATTAGTAGTCTTACACACCTCTGCGTATATGTGCTGTGGACCAGTAGGATTCCGGGTAGTGGTGCACCGGGCTGAGCTTCACTTTCAGGGCTCTCAGTGATCTCCCAGGGACTCATCTCCGAGACAAAGGAAGTCACTAAATAACTCCTGTCCCTAATAAACAGCCTGCGAGCCAGTGCACTGCCGTTCAGCACCTTAACTATATTTACCGCCTAAGAGACCGAGAGCAGCCTGTCTCGTTTGATGGGGAAGCTGTAAAGTTTTAGTGAATGGGGAGTAAATCAAGGCTTTGGTTTGCCTTGTAAAAATGCACAACCTCCTGCTGTGGCTCACCCTTCATGTGGAGGAGTGTGTTTTTATTTCTCTGCACAAATAAAACATGATTCGAAGTCACCCTCCTGACTTGCTCCTGGCGCTGGGTTCAACAACCAAAAAGTTAAAGGTGATACTGAGGATGAGGCCTGGGCATTAGTATGGAACACCTAAAACACTTGTAAGATGAAAAAGGCTCTAAGCTGAGAAGGGACCAAACCAGGAGGATCCCCTTCTCCCTCCCCCATTCCCTGTAAGAAGACCTGTGAGGTTCCTGCCCCAGTCCTAGGCACAGAATAAGACCATGAAACAGGCTGCTTCACCCCTGCTTCCCATGTCAGAGACAAGAGCACTCTGAGGATAAGAATAGAGAAATCACCAACCAACCAAATTTGAAAATTGATTCACAAGATCAGTGAGGCTCTGGAGATGGATGAATAGACCAGGAGTACTCCGGTCACATGAATATGGTTAATATAGTAAATATTGGGAGACATACATTTTGTTGGTGGATTTCAGTCAGCCATTTTTTTTTCTGTTTGACCCAGAGCATCTGAGGCGAAAGCTGTTGGCTATTAGCAAGTCTGGAGTCTTTCTCTGTCTTTTAACTGAAACTTAACTTTAGAATTGATTAATAGAGAAGAGCAAGAATCTTGTAGAGATTTAGGAAGGTCCTGGGCTAGCCAGGACCATGTGCTGGGGCTGAGGGAGGGGCTGGTGCCTGGAAATGGAGGACAAATAAGAGGACTGTGAAAGTTGCAAGTTTGAGTTGCAGAAATGTGCTCAAGGTAGACCCTCAAGGCCTGCAGCAGTGGAAGCAAACACTGGGAGCGGAGTGGGGCCGATGGGGGCTGGCAGTTGGGGAAAGAAGGTGAAGGGGAGCTGTTAGGGTGTGTGTCAGAACAAGCAGGTTGACTCTTGTGGGATTTACTATGTGCCTCCGATGAACCTTTTTCTGAACAGCTTAGGTTTATTTAAAGTACCTGGAATGTGTGTGACAGAGAATGTTGTCTATTTAGTTTATCTCAACCCATTGAGGGAATTATTAGCTAGCCCACAGGGAATTAAAACAATGGGTATAAAAAAACAAACAAAAACCAAACCAAACAAAAAACAATGGGTATATTTAAGTAAAGTACTTGTTGCCTTTTCTCTTCACTTCCCTCCTGTCCATTGAGAGTCAGAAAAGGAAGAGAGAAGAGATGGAGGAAGAGGATAAAACAAAACAAAACAAAACAAAACAGACTACATCCCTCTGTCACTTCTGATTTTGATCCAAGGGTTGGACCTGAGCAAAGAGTAGGTTGGAAGCTTTGAATTCATGTGAGACCAGGTTTTTATACTGGACTGTACCTTTTAAAAGCAAAGGGGAGTCAATCCCAGAATAGGCTTGTTCTTTTGTAACTAAAAGTTCAATAAGCCAGTTATACTTATTAAAATAGTCCTTCCTGCTCAGCCAGTGTGGCTCAGTGGTTGAGCATCGACTTATGCACCAGGAGGTCATGGTTCAATTCCCAGTCAGAACACTAGTCTGGGTTGTGGGCTTGATCTCCAGTAGAGGGCATGCAGGAGGCAGCCAGTTGATATTGATGTTTCTCTCTCTCTTGTCCTCTCTCTGTAAAAATCAATAAAAACATATTTTTTTAAAAAAGATAGTTCTTCCCAATGTTTTCATATCATTGCACAATAGGAAATTATAATTCCATTTGTAAGGCAAACTGAGGCAAATAGACATGCTTATTTGTGCCTGAGGTCACTAGAGGTGACTGTTTGAGGATTTTCAGCCCCCACCCAAAAACCATGCCCCAAGGGCTGATGACCAATCATACCCATGGATTGGCATGTTCTATTTTACACTGTATAATCTCAGAGTGGCCTGGGAGAATTTCTCATATTTCTTCATGTGAGAATGGATATTTTTTTATTTCTATATCTATAGCTTTCTTAAGATCACATAGGTCATGGAAATGCCTAGGTTTAAATTCTCATTTGCACATTAACATAGTAGCAACAAAGAACAAATCCTGGCCTGGGAGGCAAAGTTCCCACATTGTCAATGGCCAGCTATTTGTGGTGGGCAGGACACTTGATCTGTCTGGGCTTTGGTTTCCTTAGTTGTTAAATGAGGGTACTGGGGAGCAAGTATTTAATAAATAGCAGCCCCAGCATCACCACTGTCACTGCCACTCTCCAAGTCGAGGCTGTGAGGGGAAGGAACAAGAAATATCTGGTTCCATTAAGCCATCACAATTTGATTAGATGGCTACTACCCATGGGGCACAAAAGGCAATATGAAGCTCCTCCAAAGCATGAAGAGTGGGCATTTTATACCCTAAGGCTGAAGAACTCTCTGAAGTCCTCAGTGTCACCCCCTAGGACAGATGATGTGTGATTGCAAGTCTCCCGTGGTCTCTGAGGCCCTTCCTGAGATTTATGTGTACTCCATGCAGCAGCCAGCCTGGCCAGACACCCGTGGCTACTGCGTGGGGTTGCTTCCCTGCCACTGCTGTCCTTCTCTTCAGAGCACCACCTTCTGGTTTCTACAGGCATCCAAAGGAGGCGGTAAGGCTAGTAGAGTGCTCACCTGCATCTGATGTATGAAATATTAAAATGGAATTGGGATATCCATGGCCCATCATACTGTGTTTGAAATTATCAAGTTTTAGCTATTTGCCTAAAGGCATAGAAATTATTATCTTAGGGGAGAGTGGCATATATGTCTGTTAGGCATGGGGTTTACTTTAGGGACATTCACTTTTCTTAGGCAAGGAACTCATAGTCGGGAATCTGGGTAGAAACATTCTTTTTGTAAAGAATTTATCTATCTATCTATCTATCTATCTATCTATCTATCTATCTATCTATCTAGTAATTTATTCATTATCTCCCTGTCTTCTTCCTTCATTTTATCCTACCTTTTGGTTTGGGTTCCCTTAAAAGCAGAGGTTTGAAAGTAGGCCTTGGTGTAGGTGGTTCACTTGGGATGTGATCCTAAGCAGAGGTCTGAGAAAACCAAGTGAGAGGGGGGAGGAAGGAAGTCAATATAAGGGGGCATTATCAATCTCACTGCTATGAGAAATGGTAGCTCAATTGCTCCAGGTTTTCTGAGGAGCATATAGACAAGAGACTGGAGCCTTTATTCACCAGCTTTGTTTCTTCACTGCTGGTTAAGGTCATTACCTTCCCTGCATTTACAGACTGCATGCATACACCAGCTTGGTGAGCTCCCAGGACTTTGGAGATGACTCTGGAGCAGAATGCACATCAACCTTGAGGTGGGACACTTGACATGGGAGCTGTCCATCCAACTAGAGCCAAAACCAGATGTGGGCTGGGAGTGTGACAAAGCTACCAGAAATGTATGCTTATTCGAAAAAGATTTATAGTGGTTTGCAATCATGCATATGTTAACATAATTTCATATATACTCAAATGAGTTAAAAATGAGGAGTCAGTAGCAAAGTTATTATAAGAACAGATGTCATTTAATCCTATACACTTAGAGGTGGAACTCAAAAGTCTCTGAAATAGTCCACATGAAGAGGGAACCATTAATAAAACACAAATTTTACTATGACTAAAAGACAAAAATGAACCAGTTGTATAGTAGAAACATAATTATTTCTGGTACTAAAATTGAAGAGAAACTTTTCCAGTGGATGCTCAGAGAGGATGAGGAGATGAAATGAATCACATCCTGGCCAAAATCTTTAATGGTCAGACTTTGTGTGAGTTTAATGATATTATTCCTTATGTTTAAAAACAGGCAAATAGCTTCCCCCAAAGCATGATTAGTAACAGCAGAGCTAAGGTGGGGAAGGGGATATCAAGATAGAATGGCTCATTAATAGATGAATGACTTTAGACTAAAGAATGAACCAATGACTTTCAGAGTTAGTCTTTAGTCCTGCTGTGGGTGCGTTTCTTATCATATCTCGTTCTCTCTTTTCTCAACTGCGTCTCTCACTCCTACTTCCTTCTTTCCTTAAATAGCAGAAAGAGCATGGGCTTTGAAGTAAAACTCAACTATGAAAACTCACAGTAATTTATCAATTACTAGAATAGGATGAAAAAATTATATCTCTGTTCTCATATTTGCTACTTATTATCTCTATTGACTTGTTCTGATGATAAAAGCAGAATATTTTTCAGAAACATTTGAAAAACTATAAGAAAGAAGTTTGAAAAACCATCTGCAATTTAACTATACATATAAAGAAATGGTTAAACTATTTTCATAATTTCCTTTCTAAATTTATGGGTACATAGTTTTAAAAATTATACTATATATACTATTTTTTGCTATATATACTATTTTTTGCCATATCATTATGTTATGAATATTTTCCCGTGTTAATGAATATATACTAACATAATCACTTTGAATGGACACATTATCATCCATCAAATAGTGTGCCATCATTTGTTTAATTATACATGATTATTAAATATTTAGAGTGCTTCCAATTTTGGAGTATTATAATTAAAGGCATGATAAGCATTCTTATACATAATTCTATGAGTTTTTCATCCAAATGTTTCTTTATAATCAACCCTTATATTTGGAATTGCTGGGATAAATGATGTGAAAATTACAAGGCTTGGATGCATTTTGCTAACTTGTCTTTTAAAAATGTTGTATCCACTTACTCCCCCACCAGCAGTGTATTAGCATGCCTGTCTCACCAAACGTAGGTATCATGACAATTATGCACAATATGTATCATGGCTATAGGCTGGCTTAGTCTAAAGTTAGGAACCAATCAGGGAAATAGAAACTACTCTAGGTAATACCAAAAGAGGGAATTTAATCCAGGCATGGTTTGCACAGGTGTTGGAGAAGATGGGAAGCCAAATGGGATGCTAAGGACTAAGTTGTATCTTTCCAAAATTCACCTGTTGAAGCCCTAATCCTCAATGGGAATCATGTGGAGATGGGCAATAGGGAGGTGACTAGGTTTAATGAGGACTTGAGGGTGGGGCCCCTCCTGAGGGGAACAGTGCTTTTAAAGCAGAGACATACGAGAGCTTTCTTTCTCTTTCCCCTCTCCCCTTCTCCCCCTCTCCCCATCTTCCCCTCTTCCCCTCTCTCCTTCTCTCCTTCTCTTTTTTCCCCCCTCTTCCCCCTCTCTCCCTCCTCTCATCCCTCCTTCCACCTCTCACCACCCTTCTACTCTCTCCCCCTTTCTCTCTCTCTCTCTCTCTCTCTCTCTCTCTCTCTCTCCCTCTCTCTCTCCCCCCCTCCCTCTCAGGCCAGGAAGAGCGCCTTCCCCAGGAACTGAATGGGCCAGCACTTTGGTCCTGGATTTCCGATGCTCCAGAACTGTGAGAAATAAATGTTTATTGTTCAAGCCACGCAGTCTGTGGTGTTTTGTTATAGGCTGACTCAGATCACGACCACTGGAAGCCACTACTTGCCCTAGGCTAGAAGGACAGACGGAGATGCAGCATTATCGGCAGCACCTGGGGTCCTCTGAGGAGGCTGGAGCCAAGCACCCTGTCCTTTGGGAGCTGAAACAACAGAGGAGATGCAGTCTGAGCAAGAGAGAAATAGGGCAAGCACCCTGACCTTTTCTTCCCTTCTGACCCCCAATCTTCCATCAGGGCCTCTCACTGGCAGGACAAGGTGAAGCCAGCTGATGTGGGGCCAGGAGAAAGCTGCAGGGCGGTGGACCATGTGACGGAGCAGAGCAGGGAAGGGCGGGGGCAGATGTGAGGACGCACAGCCAGGAATGCAGATGCTGTGTGGCTGGCACAGAGTCTGGCCTGTGGATGGGACATGCTCTTTCAGGTTAGGCAGGGCACCGTGCCCGCACAAGCCATTATGCAATGCTTGACCCCCAGAGGCACTAAGGTTTGCACCCCTGCTTTAACTGACGTGCCCCTTGAGATGGTGGAGCAGGGCAGGGTAGGGTATATTAAGAGCAGAAACAGTGTAGGGAAAGGCATGGGGCTGGAATGATATCCACTGAAGTCAATTTCTACACTTTCCCTTAGGTAGCCCGGTCTTCTCAAGGTGTCATTTCTAACAGACACAGATAGCCCTTGGCCCTTAATATTCTATTTTACAATCCAGAGAACAAACAAGGTTCAGAGTGTCTTCCCGTGTGTGAAAATCTTTCACGTGCCTGTGGAGTGGACTGAATTAGGCAACGTGAAGCTCACCTGGGCTCAGCTTCATTCTGTATAGGTCACTGCAGCTGTTGAGAGAGCTGCAGGTGACTAACCACCCTGGGCCAGGGCCCAGGATTCCGTTACTGACCAGTGCTCACGCCCCTGAGCCCAGCCCACCCAGCCAGGCATCTCCTGGCCACGGCAGGGACCCAGCAGACATCTGAGGACACGAGAACAAACGAGGATGTAGGTGTTGGAGAACTTGGTGGAGGCTGACGGGAATGGCAAGGTGAGTCAGGGTGGCGGGTCGGGGAGACCTGAACTGCAGGATTTGGAGGGTCCTGCTGTCTGTCTGACCGCAGCGCAGCCTCTGGCTGTGGCCTGCCCGTGAGAGGCTGGAGCAGGGCTGCGTCTGGCTCTAAGTTAGACAGGTGCCATGTGGGGGCTGTGAGTCACCCGCCTGCTCCTACAGTGTCCCGGCTGTGGAGGTCCAGTTCTTATTTCAAAACTCTCACTGTTTCAGTGGGTCCCGTGCCAGCATTTCCAAATGCAGAGACAAGCAGGCATTTCTGGGGCAGGCTGGACGTCCGGCCTCACCTTTCTCCCGGGCGGCTCCTATGCCCCATTGGGATAGCCCATTCAATTTTGCTCATTTGTCTGTTATTTTGGGATAGTCTCTTGCTTTAGGGTGACCTGGGTTGGCTTGAGGAGAGTAGGCTGTGGGGACAATCTATTCTGAGCAAAGATTGCAGGAGCCACAGACTCAGGTGCCTCCAGGGCAGGGGTCCCGGGAGCAGGTTGGGGCGGGGTGGCCTGTTAAACCCACCTGAAGGGGCCTGAGTTGATTGTAGGCAGGGGAAGCTCAAGCTCTGTGTTGCTGGCTTTTTATTTTTGTTTTTCAAGAAAACTTAGCAATCAACACGGTGTGGGCCATAAAACCCACTTCTACGGGCAGAATCTGGCCCAGGGGCATCTTGCCATCTTGGACTTGTGGGGTGATTCTTGTGCCAGACCTTGGGCTGTGGGCAACAGCGAGGTGAGTGAGATGGGGTCCCTGTCCTGAAGGGACTTCAGTGGGGAAATGAAACCGTAAAACCCAGCCCTGTCGCAAAGCCAAGGAGACCTGAGATCCGCTGATGGGAGAGATGCCAGGAAATGCTGTGGGGGCCCCAATGGAGGTTTTTCTCTTGCTAGTTTCCTGTATACGGCATTGGCATGAAATAGTAATTCCACTTGCAATAATTGAACTTCAAAATATAGAAAAAGGTATGCAATCTGTTTGTGGGGGCCACTGTAGGCGCTGGTCAAAGGTGGGCCCACTTTAATAATGAGGCTTTTTGGTCTTTCGCTAAATAAATGCCCTCGAGGAACGCATTTATACTTGACTGATTTCCACTCTGGAGTGCTACAGTGAAATTCCCGTGTAAACAGTGAAATAGGGTTTTTAAAGATCGCTTTTGCTGGGCGGGATGACTAATGAGAGCGGTAATGCCTTAAGAGGCGGCGCCTGCTCTGCAGCCCAGTGAGCCCAGAGCTCCCCTGGCTTGGCAGGAGGGCCCAGCCAGACCAGAGGCGGCTGGGGCAGAGCTTTGCTTGGGGGCAGGTCCAGCTGGGCCAGACTCAGGGAGAGAGGCCAGGAGTTGGCGGGACACCGGGGTCAGGACCTGGTGATTACTCATATCCCTGGAGCCCCTGTGGCCGTGGGCTCCCGCCTCGTCCAAGGCTCTTCATGTGCTGTATTCCAACCACCACACACTCCCCTCCAGCAGGCCAGGAGGAGCTGGGGCAGAGCTGGTGTCTTCATAGTCTAGCACCTAGCAGATGGCTGGTCTGGAGAGACATATTGGATGTCAATTGAACGAATAAATAAATGATAAACCAAACAGAAACATAGGCAGGTGTACAGCATCAGGGAAATTCAGCAAGAGGTGGTGGTGGGACTGGCGGGCAGGTGAGTGTGGAGATGGGTAGCGCGGAGCCTGGAGTGTGTGGACCCAGGCTGTGGCTGGAGGGTGAGTGACGTGTGGGACCCTGCTTTGGGGCTGAGAGTTGGTCATCAAGGCAGGACTCAGTAGGAGGAAACATGAGCTGGGTTCTGTTAGTGAGAGGGAGGAACCGAGCACAGCTTCAGGGCAGCAGGGAACAAGGGGTAAGATTGGATGTTCTGGCACCAAAGAAATTCAAGTTCAAATCTCACGTCTACCTTCCCTGAGCTGGGTGACTGGGCAATGGGCTTGACCTCCCTGTGCCGCAATGACCGTAGGTTTTAAATGGGGTGACGTGGTTAGGAAGATCAAATGAGAAGCGTGTGAAGCACTCAGCACCTGGCAGAGGGTTACTAATTAAAACGTGGGGAGGGTTGGATCAGTAAGAGGATGCTTGATGCCGAGACTTTAGTAATAACCAGGAGCTGTGGACACAGCCTCAGGCATTTTGAAAACTATACATCTCCTCACCTTCACCCCAACCAAGGTGTTGGGAATTAATATTATATTTCAAAAGCTTCCTAGGAGATTCTGATAACTCCCTCACCCTACCCTCTCCCTCAGTCCACACTTTATTTCTTTAAATCAACCCCACAAAACCAGTGTAGGTCTCATCTTGTAGGGGATTTGACTGGAGGGGAAGGTAAAGTAGCCCCAGATTGTGTGGGCTTTAAAGGATATGGTCAGGCAAGCCAATGCATCCATGAGACGTGGCACACACAGTGCTTGGGGCCCACAGTACTGGGGACCCCAGGAAATGTTGTGAGTTCTTTTAAAATGAGAAGAAAAAGTGAACTTTCAGCTTGAAGAATGTGTGTTTTTTTTTAAATACATTTTTATTGATTTCAGAGAGGAAGGGAGGGGGAGAGAGAGAAACATCAATGATGAGAGAGAATCATTGATCAGCTGCCTCCTGCACGCCCCCTACTGGGGATCAAGCCCGCAACTCGGGCATGTGCCCCTGACCAGAATTGAACCATGGACCCTTCAGTACACAGGCTGACACTCTATCCACTGAGCCAAACCAGATAGGGCTGAAGAATGTGTTTTAATAAATATATTTATCTTTATACCAATGCAGTCATTAAAAATAAAACTGTCTGTTTTGAGGGAAGTGTCCTGCCAAGGCTGGAGTGATTAGGGCCCATGAAGTCACAAATGAAAATTGTCATGTGGGCCTGGGGACAGGGCCCCCAGGAAGTCACACACCAGTAGTTCTCTAAGGGGGGTGGGAGCCCCTGGGGAGTTTATGAAAATGCAATTCCTGGGTCCCTTTCCAGAAAGTCAGATGCAGCCTGCGGTGGGCTCAGGAATCCGCATTAGCAGAGGCCCAGCTCATTCGGAAGCAGGTGGAAGCAACCTCGAGACCCTGGACCCGCTCTCAGCTGTGGGTCTCTTCCTGGCAGTAGGGTTGGAGGGGGCTGGGAGAAGGGGAGCCTCCTGTCCAAACTGGCACATCCGCCCAAGCATCAGTCAACCCAGCCGGAAGCAAGATCAATTCAGCAGACAAGCCAATCAGATTCTGTAGCACAAATAACTCCTGGGTTGAAGTGGGGGAGGGTGGGAGGGTGTGTGTGTGTGTGTGTGTGTGTGTGTGTGTGTGTGTGTGTGTGTGTTTGTTTCCATCTAGGTGTTAGGATCTCATTTAAATATCTTACACCTGGGTTGAAGTGGGGGAGGGTGGGAGGGTGTGTGTGTGTGTGTGTGTGTGTGTGTGTGTGTGTGTGTGTGTGTGTTTCCATCTAGGTGTTAGGATCTCATTTAAATATCTTACACCTGTAAAGAGAAATGTTTGAAGCAGCTTTTCTTTAAGCGAATGTGTTGTGCCATTGCTAGATGTTACTGTGCGTTTAACACCAGCTTCAAAATGTTATTTTACAAAATCATTACATGGAACTTCCGCATTAAGTTACAGGGCATTGCACAGGCGGCTGATCAGCTCCACTCTCCACGAATAAGCAGATTTCTTTAACTAAGTATATGATTTTCTTTAATTATGGCAGTTAGTTTGAAAGGAGATAACTAAATAAAATTTTGCCACACAAAATTTATAGAGTAAAAGCAATATTAAAATAACATTAGCATTGCCGGTCAGGCTCAGTGAGGGACCAAACAGGCAGAAAATTGACAAATCCCTCACCTTAATGACTCGCAGCCACTTGGTCAGGAGAGGTTTGATTCTTATCTGCATTTCTTTCCATTGGTGACTCTTGCCAAGAGAGACCAATAGTCTTTTAATACTCACTTGTTTTGTCTCTACTGTTATTCCTGCATGAATGATTCTCTCCACTTTCATGGTTCTGCAGAAGAGTTTATCACTGGGACTTGAGCATGACACAAAGTCATTTTGCAGCTAATTTCCATAAATTGGTTCTGAAGTAAAAATCTAGATCAGAAGTTTCTTTCCTTAATTCTACCACTCTCTTTTTAAAGAAAATATTTTGTAATGTCTTTTCACCACCCTGAAAGAAATTTCACAGATAATCTAATCTACTTACTTACATTCATTAAAAATCAATGGAATGCCTTACCTATATATAATAAACGGAAAATATAAAAGTTAAATAATTTATAATAAATGAATATGTATTTCAAAATGTAAATTCTTGGACAGGACTATATTAGAAGACATGATGAAGTTGTTGCTTACACCTTTATAAAATATTGTATTGAACACAAAATCTTATTGGTATGTTTTATTGGTAACTCAGATACCCAGATGGCATTACTTTCTTTCATTTGTATTTTTGAAAAAAGACTTTTTTAGAGTAATTGTAGGTTCACAGGAAAGTTGGGAGGGAGGTACAGAGATTTATCATATACTCCATACCCGATACCTGCATGGCCTCCCCCATTGCCAATATTTCTCACTATAGTGGTACACTTGCTTCAATTGATGAACATACATTGATACATTATAAACACTAAAAATCTAGAGTTTATATTAGTGTTCACACGTGAAGATGTGTATTTTATGGGTTTGGGTAAACATAATGACTAGAGGCCTGGTGCACAAATTTGTGCATGGGTAGGGTCAGGCTGGCTTTCCCAATGGGGGCCCATCAGGCGGGGCCAGCCATGGGGTCTAATGCTGGAGGCTATAGTTTTCCCCCAGCTGGATCTAATTATACTTTAAGGATGGCCAAAAGAAAACCCACAAAAGAACTGTTCTGCATTTCACATGCCATGAGATGAAGTTGTTTATGTGTTGTGTACAAACATCTATCAAGATGGATGATGGCCCTTTAATGATTTTTGCATTCTTCCTGGGGCTCTGCCCTCAGTATCCCAATATGATCTTCATGTCTGTTTAAAAGTTTTTCTGTTTTTGAATGTGCCTATCCATCACTGTTGCTCCTGGCAGCCTGTGGGTCCTCTTCACCACCCCTTTTAAAGAGACATTGAAAGCTCACCTAATCTGCAAGGCACCGCAATTTCACAAAATCCCCACCCAGCTTCTCTACATCCCTCAGCAAAGGACTACCTTTCCGTTAATGCTTAGGTCACTTTTTTTGTAACCTGGAAGGTCTCCTGGGGCTTCGGGCTGTGGAGGGAGAATTCCACACCCTGGCTGCAGGATTAGCAGAGCCCTCTGGAAACTCTGGTTGGGGACAGAAGGGACTGATAATTATTTTCTTGTGCTTTCACTAAATGTACATGCACCAGGGAGCCAGGCAGTGATTTAGGGGTGTTTGGGGCTGGGCCAGCCAGGGGAAGGGGCTGTGGGCGGTTGGTGGTGGGCCCCACCCCTGATCAGGGTGTTGGGGCCAATTGGGGGCCGGGCTGGCTGGGGTGGGGGAGGGGGCCTATTGGGGCCTGGATCAGGCTGGTTGGCTGCCGCAGTGTGCATCATAGCCACCAGTCATTCTGGTTGTTCCATCTTAATGGTTGCTGGGCTTTTATATATATAGATATGTAGCCATTATTATGGTACCATACAGAATATTTTCACTGTCCTAAAATCCTTGGTTCTCTACCTATTGATCACTCCCCTCCAACTTCACCCCTGGCAGCCACTGAACTTTTTACTGTCTCCCTAGTTTTGCCTTTTCAAGAATGTCTTATAGTGGGTATCATATAGTATGCCACCTTTTCAGAATGTCTTCTTTCATCAAGTAATATGCATTTAAGGTACCTCCATATCTTTTCATGGATTCATAGGCCATTTCTTTTTAGTGGTGAGTAATATTCTGTAGTCTGGTTGTAGTACAATTTATTTACCCAATTATCTACTGAAGGACATCTTGGTTGCTCCCAAGTTTTGGCAATTATAAGTAAACCTGCTATAAACATCTGGGTGCAGGTTTTTGTGTGGATATAACATTCAACCCCTTTGGGTAAATACCCTAGGAGCATGATTGCTGGGTCATATGATAAGTGTTTGTTTAGTTTGTAACAAGCCATCAAGCTGTCTTCTGTGGCAGCTCTTCTGTTTTGTATTCCCACCAGCTATGTTTGAGCATTCCTATTGCTTCACATCATCACCAGCATTTGGTGGTGTCAGTGTTCTGGATTTTGGCCATTCTAATAGGTGTGTAGTGGTATATCTTTGTTTTTAATTTGCATTTCCTTGATGACATATGATGGGAATCATCTTTTCATATGTTTATTTGCCATCTGTATGTCTTCTTTAATGAGGTGTTTGTTAAGGTCTTTGACCCATTATTTTAATCAGGCTATTATTTGAGGTTTAAAAGGGTATTTGTTTGTTTGTTTGTTTTTGCTTATCTTGGATAACAGTCCTTTTTCAGATGTGTTTTTTGCAAGAGTGAACCCTTTGGTCCTTTCTTATAAGGGCACTAATTCAATTGGGAGGACCTCACCCACATGAACTCATCTAAACCTAAGTATCTACCAAAGGTCAGGTAATTGCTATTTGGAGACAGAAAATAGCAAATTGGGAGTTACGACTACAACATCCAAATTTGGGGATGACACAATTCAATTCATAGCAAAGAACTTCTGGTAAACTTCCATATGAAGCAAAATAAAATTTTCCCTGGTAGTTGTGTTCCTGAAAAATGCAGTGTATATGAATAATGGTACAGAAATATTTGTGTCTATATAAGAAATGGAATTAGGTTCTAGGCTCAGATAATTTTAAACAATATTTTACCCTGATGAATGGGAGGATTCTGCATTATGTCAGCCACCGCCCTTAATTTTTCTGTTCACTAATGGTCAGAAGCATAAAAAATTGACATAGATTTTCAAAATTCACTCCATTATTAATAATTGAAACAGATTTTTCAAATGGAGAGCACATTGTCATCATAGAACAGAAAAGGGAAGGGAAAAGGTAGTTAACTAACATTTCTTGAATGCTAGGGCACAGATCACAAACCTAGAGATTCAGTGAGATTTTATTCTCAAAACCATTTTTAAAAATTGAATTTGATGCCAATCCATCACAATTTTGATCACCTTTTTATTGCCTTACATCCGCTCTGTTTTATTCATGTTACCTGCCAGTCTCCTAATGACAGTCAAGTTGTTTTTGCTGGTCTGGTTGACTCAGATGCTGAATATCCTTCCACTTGTTTAATCCCTGCAACGTTGAATGCTCTCCACTTACAAATGAAGAAACCAAGGCTCAAAGAGATTAAGTAATTTGTCCAACCTCATGTGGCTTGTAGGTGGTAGAGTCAAGATCTAATCCTGTATTTGATTGAATCCAAAAAACTCTGCTCTTTCTACAACACGTTCCCCATTGATACAGCCCACGTCTGGCTGTGAAGATGCAGCTCTTCTGAGTTGATCTGGGAGAAACACCCTCCTCCACCTGGGCCTTGAACATGGGTCCTGATTCCTGACCCTGATATCAGGGACAAGGGAGTGGTGGTCCCTGGCCAGGTGACACATGACCGCAGGTTTGATTTTTCCAAGGGAGACCCGAAAACATTGAACTTGCATTGTGCTTCTTCCCGCTGAGTTTATCCACTCCTGTTAAGCAGCCTAGCAACATCTGTAGAGATTTTTCTCCACAGCACGCTTCTGTAAATAAGTAGTGTATCCAATAAAACCTTCCAACAAAGAGCGTGAAGGCATGCCATGTCGATAGCCCCTCATTGAGTGCCCGTTCTTTCCCGGGATCCTGGTGAGGCAAAGCCATCTCCCATCAACTTGGGCGTTTGCTGAGGGTCTTGTGGCTTTAGAGGTTTTGGATGCACTTGGGATTGCAATTCAGTGGGACAATGCCAGTGTTCTGATTCCATCCTAAGGCATACCTCCTTGGAATTCAATAATGTACTGCAAAACGTGATGAACAGCCCATTTCACTGGGTTTTCCTGTAATTATCTTTGGGAGATAAATCTCACAGGTATGAGAAGGCAAGGTTATAGAAGGAACAGGATGTTTGTTTGTCCTGGCATTTGGGGCAATAATAATTATAAAACGTAGTTATCAAGCACCTGAGCAGTGCTACGTGGATACTTTGTACTCTATGTCCCTGGAACAGCTGGCTGGAGCAGGGATGGACACCAGGTCCGATTTGAATTTGCTCTGGGAATTCGGAATTGTGACTGCGAACAGATAGCCAATAACTGTTTATTCTTAAATTTGGAAGCTATTTTTGGGGGAGGTGTGGGAGAGAGGGTAACTTCTCTCACTGCGGGGGAAGGCATAAAGAAGACTGAGGTCCAGGATCAGAGAGGCGGAGGTGGGAGCCCTTGCGGCTCCAGAGAGAGGGAGGAACTTCTGGAAGCAACACCTTGTTTACTGAAAGTGCTTCAGTTGTTGGCTTTAGTTAGTCCCATGGGAGGCCCAAAGCATGCCTAGCTTTTGGCATTAAGTAAAATTACTAATATTTAAAATAAATTCCATTTTTTTGCCTAAGTAAGTCTGAGTAATTTTCTAGTATGTTCAAGAAAACAATTCCTGGCTGAAACAACTAGGCCCCGCTAATTTGTTTTACAGATGAAGAAACTGAGACTCAGAGCACTTAAATAACTTCCCCCAGGTCACACTGCTAGCAAATGAAAGGGTCAAGAAATTACACCCACAAAAATTGCTTGTGTGTCTTTATGAATGTGAAAATTAACCCCTTACCCTTGTGTGACATTTTATATTATCAAAACATATGTGTTACATTGTTTAATCCTCACATTGATCTGAGGAAAAGAGTATTGGAGATGGAGATATTGAGGCATGGAAAAGTTAAGCACACAACTAAACTGAATCTGAATATATATATATATATATATATATATATATACACACACACATATATAAGTATGTATATGTATATATATGTGTGTATTATACACATTTCAATTTTTAGGAAATTGAAATTATATTTAATACACATAAAGAAATGTGTGAATAATGTATGAAGCCACATGAGATGAAGATCTATACAGATGTATGTGTGAAGTGAAATGTTACTAGAATGATGGAAGCCTCCCATGTCCCCTTCCTGATCACATCCCACTCCCAGCTTCCCTACGATAACATATATATATATATATATATATATATATATATATATATATATATATATATTATTGATTTCAGAGAGGAAGGGAGAGGGAGAGAGGGAGAGAGAGAGAGAAACATCAATGATGAGAGAGAATCATTGATAGGCTGCCTCCTGCATGCCCTTCACTGGGGATCGAGCCTGCAGCCTGGGCATGTGCCCTGAGCAGGAATCAAACTGTGACCTTCCGGTTCATAGGTTCGTTCACACTCAACCACCGAGTCACACTGGCTGGGCAGGATAAGCAATATTTTGATTTGAGTTTATCTTCTTCCTTTTTGTTACATTAGTATATAACTGAGACATCTTCAAGGTATATTATTTAGTTTTGTTCCTGAACTTCATCTAAAGAAATGCTTTCTGTATTAGTTTTCAACTTGCTTCTTTTGCCCGACATCGTGTTTCTGAGATTCCTCCATGGCCATGCATTCATTTTCACTGCTATAAAGCATTGCCTTGGATGAATATAGTTCAGTTTATTCATGCTCTCTCTTGTCCATGAACATTTAGGTTTATTTCAGTTTTTTGCAATTATAGAGAATGCTGATTTAAAGAAGTAGTATTTGTGTCCTGGGTGCAGCTATAAGAGATGCTCTAGAGCAGTGCTTCTCAACCTTTCTAATGCCACGACCCTTTAATACAGTTCCTCATGTTGTGGTCACCCCCAACCATAAAATTATTTTTGTTGCTACTTCATAACTGTAATTTTGCTACTGTTAATGAATCGTAATGTAAATATCTGTGTTTGAGAACCGCTAGCAGGGTCGCCTAAGACATCGGAAAACACAGATATTTACATTACAATTCATTAACAGTAGCAAAATTACAGTTATGAAGTAGCAACGAAAATAATTTTATGGTTGGGGGTCACCACAACATGAGGAACTGTATGAAAGGGTCATGGCATTAGAAAGGTTGAGAACCACTGCTCTAGAGTGTACCTAGGAGTAAAATTAGCTGTGTTGTGCGATATGTGTCTCTTCAACCACAATAAATGGTTATCCAAATAACAGCATAAACAGTATCAAAGTTTTTATATGATTTATACTCGCAGCAACAGTCCATGAGTTCATATTACTTCACATTCTTGCTGTTAGTATTATTTGGTTTTAAAATTTCTGCCAATTTGATGGGTTTGATATCCTATATAATAAAAGCCTAATATGCTAAGTGTCGGGTCATCCAGTCGGCCTTTTAACTCAAAGTGTAATATGCTAATGATATGCTAAGGCCACTCAACTGCTCACTATGACTTGCACTGACCACCAGGGGGCAGACAGTCAACTGGTCAAACAGTTGCTATGATGTGCACTGACCACCAGGGGGCAGATGCTCTGACCAGTAGGTTAGCTTGCTGCTGGGGTCCAGCTGATCGTGCACCAGTGGGGTCCCTCAGCTTGGCCTGTGCCCTCTCGCAATCCTGGACTCCTTAGAGGATGTCAGAGAGCTGGTTTCGGCCCGATGGCTGAACGACTGGTCGTTTAGATGTGCACTGACCACCGGGGGCAGAAAGAGCACAGGCTGGGCTGAGGGACCCTCCTGAATGCACGAATTTTATGCACTGGTCCTCTAGTGGTATATAAGCTTATATCATTTAGTCATTCTTTTATTAGCACATTTGAGCTCTTTTATATATTCTGGATACATGTGTTAACAAATATTTTCTAGTTTGTAGCTTTTTTCCTTTTGTATCCTAGCAAATGGAAGTTCTAAATTTTAATAGAGTCAAATGTATCAATATCTTTCCTTTGGCTTATCGTTTTATGTGTTAAAACATTTTTTTCCTGCTCTACAAAAATATAGTCCCCCATATCATTTTCTAAAACTTTTAATATTTTGTTTGCACTTTTAGTTCATATAGAGTTTGTTTTCTGCATATGGTATAAGGTAGGGTTCAATTTTTATTTTTTTCCATATTCTATCCAGATGTCTTGGATTATTTATTATCATTTCCATACTTACTGAAATGTCCCTCACATAATAACATAAAATTTTTATATATATGCAGTTCTCTTTCTGAGTCTTAAAGATTTCACTGGTCAATTTCTCTCTCGTGCGCTCTCATACACATATTATATATACACACATATATATGTACATATGTGTAGCTTCATGTTGTCATGAGAACCAGTAGGGGACATTTCCCTACCTTCTTGTTCTTTAGAAATGTCGAGGCAGAGAGTGGCTAAGCTGTCCCCCAAACCTGATGCCACTTTCCCTTGGACATGCTGCTAGGCTTCAGTTCCCAGCCTCGCGCAGTTAGATGTTGCCAGGTGGGGTGATGAGCGTCGCTGCTGGGATAAAGCAGTTTAGAAGCACTTTTTCTCTCTTCTGTCCTCATTGGCTGGCTAAACATGGCAGGGTTTGAATCCAAAGGACCACATGGGAGATTCTGACTGATAAGAATGGCAAGTCTACCCTTGTGGAATGATTACATGAGGAATATGATCTCTTACCCTCATCGAATCTGATGAACAAAATAAACTAACAAACAAAATAGGCACGACTCACAGATATAGAGAACTGACTGACAGCTGTCAGAGGGGAAGGGGTTGGAGGCCTGGAGGGAAAAGGTGAAGGAATTAAGAAAAAACACACCACACAAACAGAATAAACAACAACCTCACAGACATAGACAATAGTGTGGTGATTACCAAGGGAAAGGTGGATAAAGTGAGGGAGACGAGTATAAAGGGGAGATAAGTGGTGATGGAAGGCGAGTGGACTTGGGGTGGTAAACACACAATACAATAGGCAGATGACCCAAATAAATAAAATCAGAAATGAAAGAGATGAAGTAACAACTGACATCACAAACATACAAAGGAATGTAAGAAAATATGATGAACAACTATATGCTGACAAGCTGGACAACCTGGACAAAATGGACAAATTCCTAGAAAAATATAATCTTCTAAAACTGAATCAGAAAGAATCAGACAACCTGAATAGGCCAATACCAACTGATGAAATTGAAGCAGTAATAAAAAAAACTCCCAGCAAACAAAAACCCTGGCCCAGACTGCTTCACAGGGGAGTTTTAGCAAATATTCAAATTATTCTAATGCTTATGTATTTTTTATTTTTAAAAGTTTTATTAGGTTCTTTCCCCAAATCTTCCTAGCTATTTTTAGTAATCTCTTTTGTCCTTATTCATATTTTGCATAATATATTTTAGCTCTTTAAACCATTTTTTACACCATGTTTCTATATATTCATGTGATAATTCTAAGTTATGGTACTTTGAGGATCATATACCTTATTTATCTGTTCATTTGCTTGTTTTATTGATTCTTACTCAGGATAGGCTGTTTCCTTATATGTTTGACCATTTTTTAAATTGTGAATTCAATATTTAGCTAAATTTAATCTGAGTTTCCTGAGAGGTCAAGGTTGTCCTGCTTCCCTCCAAAGAGGATTTGTGTTTGCTTTCAATTAAAGCCAAGGGACTCTACCCATTTTCTTCTCTTTACTCCTTGGTTTGAATTTTTCTAGCCATGAAGATAATATAAACTCAATATCCACATCCATGTGGGGGCAGGTCCATGGTTATCTGTACACAGAGAAGACTGTGTGGTTATCATTATTATTTCTCACAGAGCTATGACAAAGACAGGCAGATTTCCTTGTTAATCTCCATTTGCTGCAGGCAGAATATTTTTTCCAGGCTTTCTCATGTGTGTGTGTGTGTGTGTGTTGTGTGTGTGTTGGTGAGGAGAGCATCTCAAGTCCCTAGATTAAGTTTTGTTCAAGTTTCTTGCATTATCTCCAAATTGTTTAATTCTTGGTAAGGGCATTATATTATTTACTACCCTGATTTCATTTACCTCTACTGTGTTTTTACTTGTTTGTTGATTTTTGACCCTTGGGATTTGCCAGGGCTAAATTTTTTTTTTAGCTCAGCAATGTTTTTAACTTCGTTGAAATTTATCCAACATCCAGTTCTTTTGGAGTGTTTTTTTGTTTGTTTGTTTGTTTGTTTTTTGTCAGAGTATCTAGTCCCCCGTCTTGCTGGATACAGAAATCGTATAGCACACTTTTGTTTTCTCTTAACCCTCCTATCTAGTTAGCATTTGGAGGAAATCCAATTGTCCTTCCTGAATCACATGATCACAGTTTGGGAATTAATCAAAAGGAACCTGAGGTTTAGGAGGCACAGATCCAGGTCCCATCAACGAGAGTCCAAACTGAAGGATAGAGTAAGAATGTCAGAGTTTCTGTGGGCCCTCAGTGGATTCATGAAGCTGGCTGGGTCAGCATCTGCTGGAAGAAAGCTGGAGACTTTTCCTTTCTTTTTTTTAGAGGTTTTTATAGAAGTATTTGAGGTTGGTCTAGCGACTTGTTGGTTGGTTTGCTCTCCTTACATAGCAAGTTCCAATTATCAACTTTTCTGGTCAATTGGCTCTAGAAAAGAGCAATGAGTCTTAGAAATGATATACGTATATTTGTGTACTACAACTCAGAACGCGCCCCCTACCCCCTACCCCCGCCCCAAATATTCAGTTCAATATAACTGAAATGAAACAGGTGGCCTAAAATAAATTTAGCATTTTTGTAATTTCTCTTTCATCTTCAAGTTCATTTTTAAAAATATAAATGTGTACATATGGTAATAACTAGATAAGTGAGGGTGTCATGCAGCCTTCGGAGGAAGAATGACCTCAGCCTTGCAAAACGGCTTTCTGAGACCATGCAGACTTGTGCTCAGGAGACTACCTGGTTGGAAAGATCAAGGCCAGCCTGAGCACAACTCTGCATGGTCTCAGAAAGCTCTTTTGCAAGGCTGAGGTCATTCTTCCTTCTTCTTCTTCATCTTCTTTTTTTTTTTTTTTTAAGTAAGTCTTTATTGTTCAGATTATTACAGTTGTTCCTCTTTTTTCTCCCCATAGCTCCCCTCCACCCAGTTCCCACCTCACCCCATGTCCTTACCCCACACTGTCCTCATCCATAGGTGTTTGACTTTTGTCCAGTCTCTTCCCGCACCCCCCTGAGAATTGTCAGTCCACTCCCTTTCTATGCCCCTGATTCTATTAAATTCACCAGTTTATTCTGTTCATCAGATTTTTTATTCACTTGATTTTTAGATTCACTTGTTGATAGATATGTATTTATTGTCACTTTGTTGTTCATAATTTTTATCTTTACCTTTTTCTTCTTCTTCCTTTTCTTTAAGAATACCCTTTAGCATTTCATATAATACTGGTTTGGTGGTGATGAACTCCTTCAGCTTGTTCTTATCTGTGAAGCTCTTTATCTGACCCTCAATTCTAAATGATAGCTTTGCTGGGTAGAGTAATCTTGGTTGTAGGTTCTTGCTATTCATGACTTTGAATATTTCTTGCCACTCCAGTCTGGCCTGCATAGTTTCTGTTGAGAAATCAGCTGACAGTCATATGGGTATTCCCTTGTCGGTAACTGACTATTTTTCTCTTGCTGATTTTAAGATTCTCTCTTTGTCTTTTGCCCTTGGCATTTTAATTATGATGTGTCTTGGTGTGGTCCTCTTTGGATTCCTCTTGTTTGGGGTTCTCTGCGCTGCCTGGACTTGTAAGTCTATTTCTTTCACCAGGTAGAGGAAGTTTTCTGTCATTATTTCTTCAAATAGGTTTTCAATATCTTGCTCTCTCTCTTCTTCTGGAACCCCCATAATTCAGATGTTGGTACGCTTGAAGTTGTCCCAGAGGCTCCTTACACAATCTTCATATTTTTGGATTCTTTTTTCTTTTCCGGTTGGGTGTTTTTTGCTTCTTCGTATTTCAAATCTTTGACTTGATTCTTGGGATTTTCTAGTCTGCTATTGGATCTCTGTATATTATTCTTTATTTCAGTCAGTGTATGTTTAATTTCTAATTGGTCCTTTTTCATATTCTTGAGGGTCTCACTAAATTTCTCAGAGATTTCTAGAAGATTCTTGAGTAACCTTATAACCGTGGTTTTGAGCTCTATACCCAGTAGTTTGCTTTCCTCCATTTCTTTCATTTGTGACCTGTTTCTTTGTCTCCACATTTTGGCTGCTTCCCTGAGTTGATAGAGTGGCTTTGTGTGCTAGGTGTCCTATAGGGCCCAGGGGCTCAGCCTCCCTAATTACCTGAGGTGGACACTCTTGGTGCACCCCTTTGTGGGCTGTGTGTGCAGTCTTGTTGTAGTTAAGCCTTGATTGCTGTTGGTATCACTGGGAGGAATTGACCTCCAGGCCAATTGGCTGTGAGGACCAGTTGTGTCTACAATGGGAGAACTGCTGTGCTGGAAACACCCTTATGGGGCAGGACTTGCTTCAGTGGGGCTTTGGTGCTCACTGAGTCTGCCCCCTGAGTGTGTCTTTTATGGATCTGAAGAGTTGTAATCTGGTATGGTCTCACTTTGACCACTGAGTGCACTGGCTCTTGGATCTCCAAGGAGGTGCAAAGTCAACCCCTGCCTGAGGCCACCCAGCAGGAGCTACAGAGAGATCTGCAGATTCCTCCTCTTAGTTTGGGGTTTGGAGATGCCCAGATGAGGCCCAGCTGTGAAGCAATGCAGGCTGCTGAGGAGCCTTAGGCCTTCTTTTGGAAGCTCTGGGGTTCTTTGACCCAGCTGCAGTTTGTTAGGTTAGGTTGCAAAAGGCCAGGCCATTATATGCAAACGCCTCTGCTCACAGCCTGGGTGGGTTGTAAATTGGGTGGGGTGTGGTCTCAGGGAATCACAGGGTGGTGCAAACAACAATGGTTGCCCGTTGGCCCTGCCCTGGATAGTCCCTGGGTCTCTGTGTCCCGGGGCCATGCAGGAACAATGAACGCTGCGACCACCTCTGAGAGAAAGCCACCCTCGTGTTCTGGCCTGATGCCAGACAGTCCAGTTTCTCCCCGTATGAGTCTGGGTCCCCAAAGTCTCGCCTGGTACTGGAATTCAGAGCAGTCAGGAGATTGTATCTCCCTCCCGATTGAAAAAGACCACAGCATACCCAGTTGCCAGCCCATTTCTACACGTGCCTCCGTACCTTCACTCTTCCGCACCTCTGCACCTCCTACCAGTCTAGATGCACTTCTCTCTTTCCTTCTTTTTGTAGAACTTCCACTCAGCCAGCCTTCCCGTGGTTCTGGATGATATCCGTATTTTTTTTTTTTAGTTGTAGTTTTGATGTGGTTGTGCGAGACAGCAAGTTCAGGTGTTTACCTATGCCACCATCTTGGTTCCTCCTCTGTCTTCTTTTTTAAATATACCTTGTTTTTGGTGAGATGTTCCGTTACCATTTTCTACTTCATGAAATCCAGAGCAATTGAACCTTCTTGTCTCTCCAATTCCCTTGAAAGTACAATTCTGGGATCCAATAGCAATCTAGCCAGTTCTAGGAAAATGGTGTGAGGTGGAAATAGAGTTCAGTGGCTAACAAGAGTAAGAGGCAATTATTTAGAAATACAGCATATATTTTGTAATTTTTACTAAGGAAAGATTCACTACCCATAACACTGGCTGGATTATAGATAGAAAACTTTAAAAACAACCGACTCAAGTGATTCAGAGTATACAATATTAAAGCCTGCATTGGTGGAAGCAATGTTTACTATTTTATTTATTAAACACGAGTCTGTTTGAAAAACGGAGATGGTGATGGATGTGGATTTGCTTTTTGGTGTCAATTTCAGGCATAAAATTTTTTTAGTACCCGGTAAAAGTGATAATAAAAATAATTCTATCTAGCAGAAAATGCGGGCATGTGTGAAGGTGCCCACAGTGACTAGTGGGTGTGTGTGTTTGAATATACAAATGTATATGTGATTTAGTCCCTGTCACAGGGTCATCTTGTAGGCTCTGCGATTGCATACAAATCTCACATTATCTGTCACCCAGGAGGTAATGGTAAACTGTTTATCCTCTGCTTACATTGCAGTGCTCTGTGGTTATGTGCTCCAAGTGATGTACAGTGCACCCATCTTTATAGCTGCGATGCAACGGCTGAGGGAAATGGTCCAAATAAAACTTTCAATGCCGTGTCCCACAGCCTACCTGCACAGAGAACCCACATAATCTAGGAAGGTCTGGAGCTACTGGTATTGCTCTTGAGAGGGGTGACTCCGACCCACTTCAGGGGGTTATCTCTGAAGCATCACCTGACCAGTTAATACTCCTGTAATGATGGGATCAGAAATCCTGTCCCTTCTCCAACACTGTGCCTTAGGTTAGCTTGGTCCTGGAGCCCGCTTCCCAGGGATGTCACTCATCAAAAGGGCACAGCAACAAGGAGTTGTCAGACACATTTCCGGAACAACCCAAGAACAATTTCATTCATTTCATCCCCACGAATCCAATCAGGCATCTACACACTCTATATATTCCAATATGGCGCCCCAAAGATGAGGCAACCTGAAGTTCTAATGCAGCTTTGTTTTGAGCTTTCGGACTTCTTGTAGTTCACTGAATACATTATAGTATTTCAAACCTTTCTACCTTTGCACATGATGTCACTTTTCCAAAATTACCTTCTCATCTTTTCACTTAGAAAACTCCTATTCATTCCTTAAAGTCCATCCTTCCTTAAAAAGGTAAGTACTTCCTTCTCTCAATAAACCCTGTATCATTTTTATTTCTTACTGAAAACATCCTAAATTTAAATTGTTACCAACCTATTGTTAATATTTACTAATTAATAGCTTGTCTTATCCACTATGACCTCCTTGGTGGCAGGGCCTGTTCCTTATTCACCTTCCTACCCCCGTCTCTATCACGGCGTGTGTTTGGCATATAGTACAGCTTGATTAGAAGTAAATTCTACTACATGTGTCTACCTGTTATGGAAAGAGCTGCTCTAACCTTTAGACCTCTATTCACACAAAAACCTGAGTCATAACATGGAAGGCAGCCCACAAGTGGCTCATTATCGCATTACTCTAAACTGTGAAATAGACAGGTAGGCATAATTCACAGTCTTGGGATGAAGTTAGAGTTCATTTCCATGAACTAGGTTGCCCACAGCTCAAGTCCATGGCTTTCCAGGAACACTTTACCCAGAAGGGCCACAGATGGTTTCTAAAAAAGATCCAAAGTCTAGATTATTTTCAAACAAGGTAAAATCTTCCTTGAGCCCTGGCCAGTTTTCTCAGTGGTTAGATCTCTCTCTCTCTCTCTCTCTCTCTCTCTCTCTCTCTCTCTCTCTCTCTCATTTCTCCCCCTCCTCCCTTCTGCTCTCTCTAGAAATCAATGGAAAAAATATCCCCTGGTGAGAATTAACAACATCAAAAAATCTTCTTGAGCTAACAGTTAGGTAGATCTTATTTTTTTCACCATGGATTGAACTGCCTAAAATCCACTGTGGTTGAACAGATTTCTAATATTTATGAGTATTTTAGGGTGTTATTCTACTGACTGTTAAAGAGCAAATGATTTCCTACCAGTAACTAGAATCCCCAAAGGTAATATCCTCTGTGGATTCCCAGCCTGTCAGATTCCGGATCCTAGGGACTCTGTGTTGTTTTCTGCCTTGAAAGACGCTTGGGAAGAGGTAACTTTCTGCATTAGAGAGTTTCCAACTAAAATGATCTTTAGTTAAAAGCAGGCATTGTAATCACTCAGCAGCTATTCTTTTCATTATAGTGTATTATATTTAGTTGTTTAGTCTTTCAGGTAGATTTTAAAATTATTTTGTTAAATTTTCAGAGAAATCAGCTACTAGTATTAAGATGATGATATAGTAAGTTAAGAAAGTAAACACTTTTATAAAAACATACTGATTTTCCTTCTTCTCACCCTCCTCACCTCTTCCCTTCCCTCCCTCGCTCCCTTCCTTTTTACAAAGGGCCTTGGACTCAAAGATAAATAATGCCAACTGTTCTCAACTAGTTCCAGTATGGCAGGGAAGAGGTTGAATGAAAGGAAAGTCAGTGACCAGGTTGAAGAATACCTGGAAGACTAGATTGGATGCAGAGAGAATGGGCGCCTTGGCACATTTAGGGCATGGTCCAGGAAGACATTTGAGAGCCATGATCCTGCCCTATCTCCTATCCCTGGCAATACACACATTTCAGAGGTGGTGGAGCCGGGTCCAGGCATGAGGAAGAGCATGTGCAAATGCTGGGAGGCCTAGGAGGAAATAACGCGCTCTCTCTTGAGAGTGAGATATTGACTTGTGCGATAGAATTGGTAGATTCTTTGGAAAGGAGGGAGCAGACATTATAAATGGTAACTGAAGTCATACATTGGGGAAGAATATTTTTGGACCCAGACAGTGATTCTGGGGAAAAAGAGCCTGGGACTTGACTACATATTGGGGTTCAGTAAGTCATGCTCCCTCGGGTCTCTGGGCTCTAAGCCCTGGCCCAGCATTATACACATATCCCAGTAGATGGTGAAGATGGTGGCGATGAGTGTGTGTGTGTCTCGGGGCTAGGGGCACGGGGTGGAGGGTTTTTTATCTCACAGATGAGAATGAATATGATAGTAGAGAGGCAGCCAGACACTCTGCATGAAGCCCACTTCAGGGTACTGATAATACTGCTACATACCCCACTGCAGTCAGCTTGTTGCAAAACACCTTGTTGCAAATGTCAAAGAAATTTCCCATTGAACTTTATTATTATCTACTAGATTAAAACGCTTTTTGAAATAATGAAATTGTGGAGAAACACTGGAAAAATTGCATTGATGGTAGGCAGATCCCTGACAGGAAACTTCCCTTGTGATGGTTTTGGAGGCAATGAGTAGTCTCGATTGATGTTTGAGGGGAAAATAATGCCAAAATAAGTCTTGCAGTGATGGGTACATTGTATAGTAGCAGGAATCAAGACATTAAGATGAATGAATTCAATTGGTCATAAGCAAATGAAATTGAAACAGGTGGTAGTGCTGGGACTCTCCTCCGGACAAAGGGAGCTTGCTCACTCTCTCTCCTGCGGAGTAGCAACTGGAATGAATGAAGACAGGCAATGGTTTTTATTTCTAAAGAAGAATCATCTGTCATCATTGGCTCTGAAAGCAGATGGAAGCCCCGGCCACGTCACCTGGAAGCCAGAGACTTCCTAGAGAAACTGCTGTCATAGGGTTTACATCCACTAGAGGGCAGCCTTGTCAGCCTGCCTGGCTCCTCCTCCACCCTCACTCCCCCAGAGGCGGGGGCAGTGACACTTATGGAGGATAATGGCATTCCTGGCACTGAGCATTGCTTTAATATGACACAGGCATTCCCATGCGGAGAAATGAGCCCGGTGGCTAAGGCATACTAACCTAATATGCTATGCTATGCTAATTATAATGTCATTTATAATGCACCTTCCATTCCCATATAAAACCTCCAAGTAGATCATATCAAAAGCATTATGAAGGCACTGCATCAGAATCTATGTAGAACACAGAGTTGAGACAGACCTAAGGGAGCTTATATGCTTGCTGGAGAGAGAAGCAGCAAACCACTTATGAAACTGAAAACAATTTTTATTCATGACTATTTATAAAGACGAAATGAAAGCTCAAAATAATAGTTAAAACACCAGTAGGAGAAATGAATTTCTTATGAATTCTTCAAAGGTCACAACCCAGCAGACCAGAGCTATTATTATTTGTGTGGCATAGCGCATTGTTCCTCCTTTCCTCGTTTTAATTAAATCGGGATGCCTTCAGGGAAGACAGGTTCTTGCCAGGCTTCCCAATTTCCCATTTGTGCCGCCTGCCTGGCTCCTGGAGGCACTGGAGTCATGTCTTCAAGCCAATGCCTGGTTCAGAGGGAAAAGAGAGCGTTTTGAGGTGAGAGAGCAAAGGAAGATATTAGGACGATATGGGAAATGTGGGCCCTAAAGGGTAAGACTTGGATAGAGAGTTTTAGGGAGTATTGGGCAATAAATCCTCCTTTTCTAACTTCTAAATTTCATATCAATTAGAATATAGACACAGGGCCAGACAGGAGCCCAATCTGAGCATTCATTTTCTCATGTATGTATTAGGCTAGGTTAGCTTATTTTGTGGTAAGAAACATCTCCAGTTTCAGTGGTTTAAACCTACCAGACCTGAGGCCCTGAACCTAACTGTCCCCTATACCTGGGTTCCTGAGCATTAAAGAGAAAAAAATCAACATGATATAGAAAAATGTTAGTTACATGCAAACAAGTGGTTAGAATAAGATGGAACTTGGAGACATTGTAGAAAATAGGTACTAGGCAAAGTACCGAAAATTAGGTACAGTGGTATAGCGGCAGATTTGGAAATTACTGAAAAATCGGTACAGCGGTCTGGTAGGGTTAATAAACAACACTCATTTCTCATTTCTGCTACATGCCCCACTGCAGTCACGCAGGGACCCAGGCTGACAGATGGACATCGGTCTCTGACCTGGGTGTGCGGGCTGCTGCGGAATCCTTTTCCAGATCCTGGGTCTCCATAGGGCCTCCTTCTTAAAAGTGGGCCACCTGAGGACTCCCCCACCCTCTCCAATTGCCCTTGCCCGCTTATTAAAGAAACCATATCTTTAACCCATCCCCAGTTTTACTGTTGTTCCTTTCTCCAGGGTGTAAAAAGGTCTCAGCAGCACTGAAAAAGGGGGTAACTGGGGAATGTTTAGCTCTGAGGGAGAATCTTGGCAAAGAGACTTTAGCTTAGAAGGACTGAAGGGAGCTGGTTGCAGAATCATCGCCAGACACCCATCTCCCCCCTCACCCCTGTTGCTCCCTCCCTCCCTCTCTCCCTCCCAGTTAGCTATTGGTTGATTGATTGGTCTCATGTATCTTAGATGTAGAATTCAGAAGTGGGATGTTTGTCACAGACACTAACACTTTGGGTTAAAACTGAAAAACGAAGTCATACTTTTGTCAGGATGACACTTGGCTTGGCCGACGGGTCCGGCCGTGGAGACCACGTTGTCTGTTCGGTTATGTGCAGACACTTTCTGTGAATTAAATCTGCTAAATCTGCTAAACCTGCAGCGCCAAGGCTTTGGTGGAAATATATTCAGAGCACACACACAATATACAGCCCGAAGTCACACATCTTTTAACCATTGACCATATGATAAACATTTAAAAGTTATAAGGAGATCTAAAAACCCTTTTAAAGAGTTAAGGAGTACGCTAGAAAAAAAAAATTGTGTAAAAGACCTCTACCTAGGCTTCTTGGCAGAGTGGGTCTGGCCTCACTGTTGGATGAGGAGGCAGCCTCCAAGGAGAGAGACAATGAAGAGGAGGGTTCAGAGAGTGCGAGGGGAGGGAGTGGGGGGAGGAGGGGAAGGCTGAGAGGTAGTGTCACAAATGGCCCCTCGTGGCTCCTGCTGGGGTGACAAGCGCTGGGCTAATGTGCCCATGGGCCAGGTCTGTTTTCTGACGCCAAGAACTTGCCTTTGGCAGTTCAGATCGCACCTCCGCTGTCTCACCAAGGTCTGTGCTGTCACAGAGAGGACCAGCAAAGGTGACAGGTTTGTGCCTTGGCCCAAACCCATCATCACTAGTATAAAAATAGCTCAAAGCCAGCATTCCGAAGTGTAAGGTCAGGGACGTACCTGGGTGAGGAGAGCAGCCCTTAAAAACAGATGTGGAAAGCACTTTGAAAACTCTTGTTAAGGACAAGGATGGGGGGCCAAGTGTCTCCACGGTGCACCTGTCACCCTACTCCCTTCCCTTGGAGTTTTCTAGACAGTCCTACTCACCCCTTGCTCCTGCAGGGGACTCCCAGGGGGTGCCACGTGGGTAAAGACAGCGATTCTGAGCACAGGATGACATCCAAAGCGCTATCCCTGCCCAGAGGTGGCTGCTCGAGGAATGCTTCTATTTTTCTAATTTCTGGGGGGAAAATATTTAGGTGGATTGAATATAAACAAACAGTGATGGCTATCTTTGGCAGGGCATTTTCTTCTTATCTTTTTTTTACAAAGGAAAAATAATTAGAACATCTTAAGAACTGTTGATACCAACTTCGACTGGGAAGTAAAATTGTGAAATAAAGCAGGCCCTGGGGAAGAGGTGTTGGGTCTTAATTAATCAGAGGACGGAGCGGGGGAGGCAGAGTGCACCGTGTTCCGCTGGGGCTGGGTTTGGACTTGCCCTCTTAGAGTCCCACTGTCCGCAGGGCCGGGCTGGGCAGCGCCAACCTTAGCCTCTGCTCTGGGGTTGGCAGAGCTGGGCTGAGGGGGACGGCAGAGAAGGCTTAGAAACGTAGGCTTAAGTCAGCCAGACCAGGGCTCAGGCCTCAGCTCTAATATCACTGGGGACTCTTAACCATAATAACCATTATTCATATCTTAACAGTAATGTCTTGTAACACATTTGTGGAGTGCTTAAATGTGCCCGGCACTATGCCAAGCTTTTTCTTTTATATAATCTTCCAAACAGCCCTATAAAATCAATTCTATTATAAGGAAACAGGCTCAAATAATGCGCCCAGGTTCCCATGGTCGATGGTATGTCAGATTCCAGAAGCCACTCTGACACCTGGGCCCTGCTGCCCTGCTTGTCGCCACTGTTCTCTGGGGGCAGCGCGAAACGCTCCGCAGAAGGGCTGTGAGAATTCAACAAGCCAGTGGGTGCAGAGCAGGTGGCATAGTGACCGCCATCCTATCGAGTTAACAATAACTGCTGACGACTGCACATGCTGACCGCTAATACTCACTGCATGCTCACTGTCAGCTAATCGTTGTTCTGTGCACCTTTTGTGCCTTTACTCTTATCCTCCTAGCAGCCCCATTAAGTAGACACCACTATTATTCCCACTTTACAAATGAGAATATTAGGGCCTGGAGTGAGTACATAACTCGCCCAGGGTCGCAGAGCTAATCGATGGTAGGGCTGGGATTTGTACCAGGTCGTCTGGCTCAAAAGCCTGAGCTTTGACTAAGCAACACTATATTAACACTGTAATAGGATGTTCGTCAGGGTTCTCCAGAGGAAAAGAACCATCAGAATACATATATGTAGTGTCCCCCCAAAATGTAAACACACTCTAAGTAATTATAAAGTCATGGTTTATTAATATACATTTCATTTTCAAAATTGAGCTACCAGCTGTTAAAGTGTGTATAAACAAGTGTGTATACATTTTGGGGACACCCTGTACTTAAAATAAGGAATTGGCTCCTGTACTTATGGAGACTGGCATGCCCGTCCCAAGATCTGCGGGGGGAGCTGACCAGCTGGAGACCCAGGGAGCCCTTGGTGTAGTTCTCATCAGAAGGCTGGCTGGCTGGAGAGCCACGGAGAGCCAGTGTCAGCTTGAGGCCAAGGACAGGAAAATGTCCCCCATCAGATACTGTCAGGCAGGAGAGAATTCTCTTACTTTGGGGACGGTCAGCCTTTTTGGTCTAGTCAGGCCTTCAACTGACTGGATGAGACCCACCCACATTAGGGAGAACAGTGTGCTTTACTCGGTGTACACACTGAAATGCTAACCGCACCCAAGAACACCCTCACAGGAATGCCCATAATAATATTTGATCACATATCTGGCCATCCCTGTGGCCCAGTCAAGTTAACACATAAAATTAACCATTACACATTCACCTTTGTCAATTCAGCACCCATATGCATCTCCTTAAGCCACAATTAATCTCTAAATGAAGACAATAATGAGGTCATAATTCTTCTTAACTCTGTTCTTTGGTTCATTCACCTTTTTCTTTTAAGAAAGAAGTATGGGACTCTTGTGACATAGCTTTATTATATAATACAATTACTTGAAAATCGGCTGGTTTGCACAATTGTAGTCAATTCTACCTGATCCTCTACAGTAGGAACTGGGTGTTTTTTTTACCTTTCATCCCAACCACTTCACAGGAAATGGGTATAAACAGAAATGAAGCCTGCTTGTATAATGAACACACTACAGTGATACCAGAGTAAAATGGTTCCTTTTCTTGTAAATTGAAAATGGGATAGATCCCTGGCTTATGTGGTTTGAGCATCATCCCATATACTGAAAAGCTTGTGGGTTCAGTTCCCAGTCAGGGCACATACCCAGGTTGCAGGTTCAATCTCTGGTCGGGGTAGGTACAGGAGGCAACTGATAGATGTTCTCTCTGACATTGATGTTTCTCTCTCTTTCTTTCTCTCTCTCTCTCTCTCTCTCTCTCTCTCTCTCTCTCTCTCTCTCCCTCCCTCCCTCCCTCCCTCCCTCTCTCATCTTTCTTTCTCTTTCTTCCTTTCTCTCCCTTCCTCTCTCTCTCTAAAATCAATTTTTACAATAGGATGGAGAGGACACCATATAAGCAAATAGTGAGACTGTAACTGTGGTGCAGTAATAGAGCCACGGTCAGTGTTTTATGAGACAAGGAAGCCCTTCACCCCTCTGAGGTTGGAATGAAGTCCGGGATAGGGTAGGGCAAAACATGCAGGGGTAGCTTCCAGAGGAGGTAACATTAGGCTCATATTTGAAACATACAAGAAGTTTACCAGGTAGGAAAGATCTAAAGTATAACCAAAGGGAGCAACATGCAGAAGGAAAAATCTAGAAATAGCCTAACGAGTGATGATAAGGGGCTTTGCATAGGTGCTTAAGAGTTGGTGCTTAATTTTCTCCCTTGTAGGGATCTACTGAAAGGTTTTAAGCTGGTCAGAGGCATGGCCTGATTTGCATTTTAGAAAGATATCTCTCGCTGCACAGTGGATGATGGATCAATTGGATGGGGGCCACGTAGGGGACCATTGCTGGAAAACAGGCAGCGATGACAGGAATCTAAACTGAGCTCATCGTGGGCTGGCTCCTGAGGAGCCTCTGATGGGCACTGTGAGAGCTGGGTCCCTCCCCCCAGCCTCCTGCTGCAGGGTCTGTGTAGCAGCTCCTTTTGCAAGAGGAAGGAATAATAGCCGTAGCAATTGCACTTTGGGCTGGGATGTGCAGCTCCTCCCGCAGGCATTTGATAAAGAAACAAACTAAAGGAGAGCTGACAGGAGCAAAGACCAAACAAATAGACTAGTGACTACCAGCTGCCTCCTCCCTGTCTTCTGGAGATAAGTTTAATGAAGGAGCCACTATCAGGTGAGCTCAAGGAAGGATGTGGGGTGATGTTACAAATGTGTAAAGGTTTGTTATCTCAGTCAACTCTTGCCTAACGGATATAAGAAAATGGTTGCCGAGAAAAACTTAAGCAGGAGGATATAACTCTGGGTGAGATGAGGCATTGTTCTGTTCACATTATTTTTATGGCTGTTGAGCAGGAATAACTAGTAAAGTATAATAGAAACAGGCAAAGTTGTCAAGAACTTGTAGCCCAAACAATACATGTCTTAACATGACTTGTTCCAGGCCGTGGAAATAATTCTCTCTGTGTTGTCTTGCTGCTGGAGCCTTTTGCTGTGTGGACACTGTGAAAGTTACTCTGTAGAGCTAATGAGACATTTTCCTGTGACTTTGGGTGAATACAGATGCCCCTATGTCCCACCCCAGCCCCACCCTGAGTAAAGCTGGAGGGAGAATGCCACTGGGGTACAATGTAAGGGGCTCCATTTCAGGGCTTCTTCCAGCATGGAGGCTAAGTACTGCAATGTTTATTCACAGAGTGACTAAGCTGGGGAGGACAGTTGGAAAGATTATCAGGAAGCCCAAGCTGGATAAAGAAACAGCATTATGGGGCAAAGTGTTTCCTGTCCCCCACCCCCACCCCACTGTATTTGCTGGCTTAGTAAGTGGTACTTCTATCTACCTAGGTACCCAAACCTGAAACCTCAGGTAACCCTAGATTCCTCACTGTATTAGTTAGGGTAGGATAGGCTTTGCAGAGATAACAAAAGCCTCCAAAATCTCTGTGGCTTTAAACAACCAACATTTATTTTATTTTTCATTCAAGCTGAGTGTCATTTGCAGTTGACTGAGTCTGTGCTCCAAAGAGTCTTCCCCTGGACCCAGCCAGACGCAGCTGCTCTCTCTGGAACATTGCCTGTTTGATGGCAGAGGGAAAAGAGAATATGGTGGTCACACACCAAATCTGAAACTTCTGCTGGGAAGTGATGCACGTCACTTCTGCTCACCTCTTATTGGCCAAAGCCTGATGCCAATGAGATGGGGAAGTACAATCATTGCCCAGAACAGATACTTCTGTCCCTAAAGGTGTGATATCTGGAGCCACAGAGAACAGGGTTCAAATGGAAGCTCTTTCACTTCCCAGCGATGTAAAGTGTGCTGTTACTTCACTTTCATGTTTTGGATGTGAGGGATCCTCACATAACTTTTATGTTTAGGAAAGACGGGGGCTTTTTGAAAATACCACTTTGGTTGCCCCTAATCTACAGGGCATGCACTCAGTTAAATGAAAACATGATTTAATGTAAGTCAGACTCACAAGTGGTGAGACTTGGTGGTGGGTGGGCATCTTCCTCGATCCTGCCCCATTGACAATTGGAGGTTATTTTAACTCCTCCTTCAATCATTGCTCAGGTTCAACTAAAGCCGGTGTTATCAGATATTACTACCCAGTGTTCTTCCTCCTCGATTTTACATACAGACAGCTGAGTGTTTCCTCTTACTCGTTAAAGACTGTAGTGCCTGGCCTCACCCTTCTTTCCTACTACTCCAGTCATCATTATTGGGAACTTCAACATCTATGTAGATACAGTAAACAACATAATGGCCTCTTGGTTCCTTTACCCCTTTACCTCTCATGATGTTTTCAGCCACTCCACTTCAGCTTGCTTCACCCTGGTCTTATGTTAGACTTAGCAATAACCAATAATTACAGCACCTCCAAAAATCTCTATCCTATATAATAAAGAGCTAGTATGCAAATGGTCATCACACACTCACATCCTTGCGCCCTCGCAATGGAACTGCTCAGACACTCAACACTGGGGAGAGAGGAATGGGGACCAGCCAGGCACAAATGAGCTTGCGAGAGAGGAATGGGGACCTGCCAGGCTGCGGCCTGGGAAAGGGACAAGCCGCCCGCCTCACAGTCCCGGGCGCCTGTGGCTGTGGCCCAGGTGAAGCCGCCGGCCCACGGTCTCCTGCGGCTGCGACCGGCCCGGGTGAAGCCAGCCCGGGTCCTGGGTGCCTGCGGCCGGCCAGAGGGAGGGAAGCCTGGGTCCCAGGTATGGGGCGAGGCAGAAGCGGTTAGGGGTGATCAGGCCAGCAGCGGAGCAGTTAGGGGTGATCAGGAAGGCAGGCAGAGGTGGTTAGGGGTGAATAGACAGGCAGAGGTGGTTAGGGGCGATCAGGCAGGCAGGCAAGCGGTTAGGAGCCAGCAGTCCTGGATTGTGAAAGGCAGTTGGACATTCCCTGAAAGGTCCTGGAGTGGAGAGGGTGCAGGCTGGGCTGAGGGACTGCCCCCCTCCATGCATGAATTTTGTGCACCAGATCTCTAGTTGTAAGATCGAGACTGTGTAACTGCATAGAAACTGCTTTTCTTTCATATAAACTTTTCTTCTTTCTTTCCTTTTGATTGAAACTGGCCTATCTAGCACCTCGACTCACCTGCCTTCTCCTCCTTTACACAACCATTCCCTTAATCATTTAGCCTCCAGAGTAATGAGGTTCTGATCAGCATCAAATAATCTTAGAAACAAAACCTTCATCTATTGACCACAGAGACAGAGTTTCAGTCAAACTAGAGATAACCTCAGTTGTGTTTCAGCTCCAGGCCCAGAAAGCAGTGAAACCAGACAAAGCAACACCACGGCTGACATCAGGACCAGATGCACTGATCAACTACCCCTACCCTGCCAGCACCGACCAGTCAGTAGAGACCAGGACCCTAGCTCCCTTAGTGACCATGATTGATAACTTTCCCCCTGTATAACCATCCCCTGGAAGCCATCAGGGAGCCAGGCCTTTGAGCATTAGCTCACTGGTCTCCATGTCTGGCCCACTTCCTGAACTAACAAATCCTTACTTTTTTTGCTGAGAACTCCCAATCATGCCTTATTGGGCTTTGATGCATAGAGACAAATGGACTCCTTTAGTCTGGAAACAATTTTGGTGCTTAATGTGAGGCCTCCCTTGTGCCTGTAAATTCATGAACCCTGGCTCTGGCCCCACCTAGCAGCTTCCCAGACCTGTTGTCTGGGGGTGGGGGCTGTATGGCAGTCCATGATCTACTGCGCTTTTGTTTGCAGCATAAGAGAAGAGGGATTGAAAAGGCCTAGATCTGGAATTTGCTCTGGTTTTAGAAATTGAAGATGCCTTATGGTAAGGTTTTGCAGGTGATGACCCCAGAAAAGCCATTCTCTTGTAGGCTCAGAAAAAGCTGAATGGGAACAGGGAGGGAATGGTTCTTGAGAAATTCTAGTTAGTTTGTCTGATCTAGTCTCCTTCTCCTGGACTTGGGGAAACTTGGAGGGAACCAAGAGGGAGAAATCTTGTTTGTCAGTCTGCTTGAGGCTGTATTTGTTGTCTGTTAAGTCTGTGTCTCATCTTGTTGTAATGGAGCCAGCTTTGACCACATTTCAGCAAACCGAAAAGGAGTGGGGAGCAGAAGCTAATCCCGGTCTAACTAGAGGCAGCAGTTCATCTCAGATGGACCAGATGAGCAGACCTTGTGTTTGTTCCCTCTGAGGGAATAGTACTCAGAGTTCTAGATGTAGCAGGAAGTTTGGGCCACTATCTTGTCTATGTGGCCAAACTTTAGAAAGATGTAAGGGGTTGCTGAGTTGTTAGATCTTGTAACTGCTTGTTCTCTGCTTGTTCTTTTGTGTGAACTATCTAATCGTAGGACTTGTTTAAAATTGCTCAAGCTGAAAATGAGTAATTACTTTGATTAATAAAAATGTTAATTAATAACATGGGTAATTCCATCTCTGTGCCCCAAGGTAGCTCTCAGGGATACATCTTACAGAACTGGAGTATGTTTAGATATGAACTTATGAAAGGAAAAAATGGGCTAAATAAAACAGATATTGAGGGGGATAATCCAGGTTTTAGTACAGCACTACCAAAAGTTGTTCAGGAGTCCTCTGTTGGTGTTAATGGGAAACCCCCAGTTGGGCTCAGGCTGCCTGTCACTGTGTCCAATAATGAAGGCATGGTTGAATCATCTAAGGCGTTTATTGAGAAGGCCAGCCAACCAAGAAGACAGGGTGCTTACATTCAATCCTGTCTTCCCAGCAAGGTGTAGGGAACAGGATTATAAAGGGGAAGGGGTGTAGGGTGAGGCTGGGAATGAAATGCAGCTACATGCAGCCCTTGGAGGTCTGCAGAAGTCAGCTATTGTCCTTAGTCATCAGGCAATGAGATGATGTTTTGATTCCTGGTGGGTCGGTCTGACCATGCTTATCGGTTCTGCTTGCTGGATTCACAGCTGAGTCACCTTCTTAATCGCTTTGCACAGGCCTTGAAAAGGAAACTTAAGAAAAACTTAATCCCCTATTCACATAAGTATACGTGTTCTAAGATTTAAAATAATATAATTATTTTTCAGCTTAATTCAGGTGCTCTATCTATCAGAGTATAAGTCCCCCTATCATTGGCCCCCTAAGATTCTACAGCCCCAAACAAGTCTGCTCTATTTACCCTGTGTGGAGAAATTAAAAAGACTGGAAGTGATACTTGTCTTTCTGTATCATGATCTCACTTATATGTGGAATATAATGAACAAAATAAATTGACGAACAAAATAGATCCAGAGACTTTGAAGCATGCAACAGACTGGGAAATCTCAGAGAGAATGGCGGTGGACCTGGGGGTGAGGGGGGGGGACGGTTAACGAAAGAATTTACATGCATAGTAGAGGCCCGGTGCACAAAATTCGTGCACAGGGGGGTCCCTCAGCCCAGCCTGCACCCTCTCCAATCTGGGACCCCTCGTAGGATTGGGTCTAAATGGGCAGTTGGACATGCCTCTCACAATCCAGGACTGCTGGTTCCCAACTGCTTGCCTGCCTGCCTTCCTGATTGCCCCTAACAGCTTCTGCCTGCCAGCTTGATCACCCCCTAACCACTCCCCTGCCAGTCTGATTGATGCCTAACTGCTCCCCTGCAGGCCTGGTCACCCCCAATTGCTCTCCCCTGCAGGCCTGGTCCCCCCCAACTGCCCTCCCCTGCAGGCCTGATTCCCCCACAACTGCCCTTCCCTGCAGGCCCGGTCGCCCCCAACATCCCTCCTCTGCTGGCCTGGTCACCCCTAACTGCCCTCCTCTGCAGGCTTGATCGCTCCCAACTGCCCTCCCTTGCAGGCCTGGTCCCTCCCAACTGCCCTCCCCTGCTGGCCTGATCGCCCACAACTGCCCTCCCATGCTGTCCTGATCCCTCCCCACTGCCCTCCCCTGCTGGCCATCTTGTGGTGGCCATCTTGTGTCCACATGGGGGCATCCATCTTTGACCACATGGGGGCAGCCATCTTGTGTTGGAGTTATGGTCAATTTGCATATTCCTCTTTTATTAGATAGGAGGATAGAGGCTGGGTGCACAGGTGGGGGCCAGCCGGTTTGCCCTGAAGGGTGTCCTGGATCAGGGTGGGGGTTTCCTAGGGGCATGGGGCGGCCTGGGCAAGGGGCCTGTGGTGGTTTGCAGGCTGGCCATGCCCCCCGGTGACCCAAGCAGAGGCCCTGGTATCTGGGATTTATTTATCTTCTATAATTGAAAGTTTGTAGCCTTGAGTGGAGGCCTGGGCCGGCCAGGGTGTGCAGGAAGCTTGGCTTCCTCCATTGCCAGAGAAACCGAAGCCTCCCGCTCACTCTGTGGCCGCAGCCATATTGGTTGGGTTAATTTGCATACTTGCTCCTGATTCGCTGGTGGGCATTGCTTGTGGGTGTAGCAGAGGTATGGTTAATTTACATATTGCTCTTTTATTAGATAGGATATGCATAACCCATAGACAGACAATAGTGTGGTGAAGGCCTAGAGAGGGGACAGAAGTGGGGTGGAGGTGGCCAGTGGGGTGGGAAAAAGGGGGGCATCTGTAATGCTTTCAACAACAAAGATAAATTAAAAAAAAAAAAAAAGACTGGAAGTGTTAGTAGTGGAAAAATGGCACCAGGTATTAGACCTTAGTTCAGTAACCTTGGTACTTGAGTTCTGGCTAAGAAAGAATTCAGAGCCAAGAGTCAAACTATAAGAGAAAGTTTACTTAGCAAGTCACAGAGGTTGAAGAAGTGAGCAATGGAAGAAGTGAGCGAGCTGGGCTTCGTGGGCTCAGGAAACAAGTTACAGAGGCAAAGAAGGGCTCTTAGAATTTAGGAGAAAGAAAGCAAGGATATTGGTGCATAGAGGAAGGAAAGGGGGAAAGGCTCATGTGTATTCCAGAGAGAGCACACCTGAGAAAGCGGGGGGGGGGGGGGGGGGAGGCATGGCCATGCTCGAGACAGAGAGACAGAGAATGAGACAGAGAGACAGAGAGAGAGGGAGGGAGAGAGGAAATGAAGGGGGTAGAGAGGGAGAGAGAGCTGAGTATGATCGCTCTGGGTCCTGGGTCCTGAGGGTTTTTATCCTCTCTCTAAAATTGGGAATATTAGGGGAGGTCCCAGATGGAATATGCATCAGCTTTCCAGATGTTTGCCCTCAGGGTTGTGATCGCCAGACCCTGAAGCTGATCCTGATATCAGCCATGGTGTTGCCCTGCCCGGTCTTGCTGCTTGTCTGGGTCTGGAGCTGAAACACAGCTGAGGCCTAGATATTATCTCTAGTTTGACCAAAATTCTGCCTCTGTCAAATGCTTTTTTCCTAAAATCATTTGATGCAGGTCAGAATCTCATTGTCTCCAGGGCTTAATACTTAAGGGAGTGGTCATGCAATGCCTTGTATGGGAGTCAGATGAGGCCATTCTCTGCCCCTCTTGTTCCTCCTCTAAGGGGTCTAAAGCATGGCTAGTGACATGCAAGGGGAGGAAAGGTCAGGGGATGGTTTGAACCACATGACCAGCAACATGAGAGGTCTGGGCTGTAAACCTCATGACCAGCAATGTGCTGGGGGCAGAAAGATCACCCTGGAGGTGAGATACTGGTTTTCTAAGTTTTGCCCATTGTTACGTACCCTGGGCTTTCTGCCCTGCTGACTTTCTAACTGCCTACTACAGTATTTTCTACCTCTGGATGGCATTGTTAATTTTAAAAAAGGACCTCTAAAAATTTGCTTAAAGACACAAGTGCTTATATAAGAAGTCCCCAAAATATAATAGAAACTAACCCAAATGCTTTTCAGAATCATGTGATCTGAGAAAAGATTTGACATTAAAGCTAGTTTGTATTTGGTTTGGATAAATAAGCATATCTTTAAATGCATCAACTTAATACTTTTATTCTACCTGGGTTTATTAGTTAAATACATTCATGTTATCTTTATTGTAAAATCTGTCAGTAAGAAACTTGGTATGATGGGCCCCAGGAACACCTCAAAGGATTTTTTTTTCTCTCTTTGCAAAGAAGAGATTTTGAACTAATTAGGACTATTTTATATGCTTGGAATCTTTGTTAACTAAGAAAATAATTGTGTTGTATTTGTATTTATATATTCTTATTATTAAACGTATATTATACTGATGGGGCAAAAGTAGGTTTATAGTTGTGAGTACATAAAACAGTTTATTTTTGTATTATTTATTATTGTCTTTTCCATAAAAACAACTGTAAACCTGCTTCTGCCCCACTCTGTATTTTAGAGATTATATAAAAACCTCCAGGAGTCTACAAAGTTCTGAATCAATACTAATTTGTAATCCTTGTTATCTTAAAATGTTGTTACAGAAAAGCAAATTTGTTTGTCAGTTGCATTATAATAAGATCTATAACCATGTCATCTATAAGTTTTATCATTTACAGTCAATTTTATTCTGACACTTTTGCACATATGTTTCATCTTCAGAAAGATCTATGAAATGGACTTTGACTTATTCTAAAAGAGTTTTATGTAGCTAAACTTTCAGATCATACCTTTAAACTAAATGAAAATTTTTAAAGCTCTGAGGAGATTCTGAATTCATGAACTTCTGGCAAAGGTGCTAGATAAGCAAGAATCCTATATAATAAAAGGCTAATATGCAAATTGTCCCTTTGACCAGGCATTCAACCAAGGGGCAGGCCCGGCCTGCCAACCGCCTGCAGCCCCTCCCCCTGGCCAGCCAGGCCTGATCACCCTGATTGGGGCGGGCCAGCCAGACCCCATCCATGCACAAATTCATGCACCGGGCCTCTAGTTAATTATAAGGGACTGAATGAACTATGGATCATAATTTTTATAACTTTTTGTGAAATATTGCTAATTTTTAATCTTTCTGTTTTCTAGATATAAGGATATTGTTGTTGTTTTTTTAACTACCTATGACTTAGAGCAAATTGGTAAGTTATATCTTTGTAGGCAATATTGAATCATTTATATTTTGTCCCTACTTGATCCCTTTAGCACAGCGGTCCCCAACCTTTTGGATCTCATGGAACACAAGTGATCCGCGGACCATCGGTTGGTGACCACTGCTCTAGAAGTTTGAAGAGCCTGATGAGTGAGTATTATTATTTTCATTGCAAAATGGTTGTTTGCATAAATTTGATCGGCATATGTTATTTTTATAACAGGACACAAATGGAAATTGGTTTATTACCAAGACTTTGACTGGGATGGTCTGTTTGAGAGAGACATGCATAAACTCTATGTCCCTGGAAAGCTTTAAGGAATTAAGATTGACTTTGGAAGCTGACAAAAGCCCTTTGGAGAAATGGCTTAATAACTTATTTGCATGTTCACAGCCATTTTTCCAGTTAAGGAATGAAGATTGTTTTTCTGGGAGATGGAAAAGGAAGAACCTCAAGACATTTTGGGGAACCTTGAGAACCTGAGGAATTTACCCAAATCAATAGGCATTACACACAAATTCTGATAGCAACTACGTGGCTTGGCTTCTTAGCCCTGAGAGGCTAATTAAAGTTCAATCTGGAGTTATATTCCTTATGAAATTCCAGCAAAGCAGATTTCAAAGAGCCTATATGATCTATTACTATTCTTATAATACTTATGCAAATAACAGGCCAAATATATTGGAACTAGACTTACACAATAGGTTAGTCTTAACTTGGCTACCTTGGATAAAATGAGGATAATTTTAGAGAGAAAAATTGTTTCAATTTTGGATATTAGATGCTTTTGATTAATAGTCTTTAGAATCTTATTTTCCACCTGTGGACTGGACTGGATCCTGATGTTTTTCTAATGGAAGTGTTTGGCTGCAGCAATCTGAACTAGTATTTTATTTTTCTCCCAATCTTTGCCTTTGAATTCTTGAGAACTGAAACTTTTTTTTTTTCTGAGCCTTACAATTGCAGACCCCAGCTAGATGACATAGTGTAAACTTTAGAGAAATCATCATAACAGCTCTTGCTTGGATGTTTTCAATGACTGATGCAGTGGAAGCCACACAGCTGACTTGAATTGGTGTCAGGACACTCATCAGGGATGTTTGGACTGTGGTTCAGGGGAATCTGTTGGATTTGTCACCTCTTGCCTTCCTTCCAGAAAAATGAAGCTCTGATTCTTTCATCTAGAGGTCTTCTCAAATGGTAGTCTTAAAGACTCAGAGACTAACTTTGGTTTGCTCTGATTATTAATTATAGTATAGGTATCTGGCCTATTGCTGCTTCTGTTATTGCTGTGGTCCCTGCTTGTAAATCAAACCCCTATAAAGCCCCCTTTAAGGCTCTGGGACCATCGAGGAAGCGATGGGTGTGTGAGATTATAAGAGCCAGATAATGGGGGCACAGTAGGTAGACAAATCTGACTCCATCTTGTGAGCTAATCCTCCCTTGTGATTGAACCTAAACCCAGTTGCCCTATATTCCTCAAGGTTGAGGAATGGTCAAAAGAAAGGAGGGGGGATTATAATTGTGTAGAAATTTCATTTCTTTAATATAATCTTTTTCTTTGATTAAAACTGGCCTCAACTAGCACCAGGACTCACCTGCCTCCTTCTCCCTTACAAATCATTTCCTTAATCACTAAGCCCTCAGGACAATAAGATTCTGAATAATCTTAGGAACAAAGCCTCAGGTCTATTCACCACAAAGACAGAGTTTCAATCAAAATAAGATAACATCTAGGCCTCAGTTGTGTTTCAGCTACCTGTTCAGAAAAGCAGCAAAACAAGATGAAGTGACACCATGGCTGACAGGAGGCCCGGATGCACTGATCAACTACCCCCTGTCCTAGTACTGACCAGTCAGTAGAGACTATGCCCCTAACTCCCTTAGTCACCATGATTAATGAATTTTGCCCTGTATAACCCATCCCCTGGAAGCCATCAGGGAGCCAGGCCTTTGCACATTCGCTTACTTGTTCCAGGTGTGGGCCTAAAGATAAACCCTTACCTTTTTTTTTTTTTTCCCCCTGCAAACTTCTTTCTTTGATGCACAAAGGCAAATGGATCCATTAGTCTGGGCTCACTCTCTAATTACTAGTTCAGCCTTTTCATCTCACTGGTTTTTATTTCAAGTACAACAATTCTTTAATTACACTGGGCCCTTCAGTTCCTCATCCCTACTATTTTCTCACTATCCATGTCCCCACATATCATCATATTCTCCTGTATCCAGCCTAGACACTTCCCTGCAATTGGATGAATTGTGATGTTAAGGGCATAGTCCTCCAGACTGCCCGGTTTGCCCAACACTTCTAACACCAATCACAAGTTTGGGCATGTCGCAAAGTGCCACAGACTGGGTGGCTTAAACAATAGAAATTTATTGCCTTACAACTAGGGAGGCCAGAAGGCAAGATCAAGATGTTGGGAGGGTTGGGCCATTCTGAGGGCTATGCAGGAGAATGTGTTCTAGGCCTTTACCCTAGCTTCTAGTGTTTTGCTGGCATTTTTTGACATTCCTTGGCTTGCATCACCCAAATCTCTGCCTTCATCCTCATATGACATTCTCTGTGTGTGTCTGTGTCCAAATTTTCCCTTTTTATAAGGACATCAGTCATGTTGTATTAGGGCCCAAACCTACTCGAATATGACCTTACTTTAACTAATTATATCTTCAACGACCTGATTCCCAAATAAGGGGTTCTGAGGGTTAATTTGGGGGGATATAATTCAAACCATAACAGGGGGGTTTTCAAAACCATCAGGTTTGATAATTTGCTAGTAAGACACAAAACTCACTGAAAGGCTGTTATGCACACTGTTATATTTAATATGAGGAAAATATATATTGAAATTGGCTAGGGGAAGAGACTTACAGGTCCCAGTCTGAAAGGGTTCCAAACACAAAGCTACCTTTTGTTCTCCTCCCAACATTGATGTGTGACGATGCGCACTAAGTATTGCCAATGCAAGAAGTTCATCCAAGTGTTGGTGTTCAGAGTTTTTATTGGAGCTTCATTCCGTAGGAAATATTGATTGATTGCCCTTGTGGTTAAACTCTGCCTGAACATCTGTGGTTAAACTCTGCCTGAACTGATACCATGTGACTCAAATGACCTGCTCTCTAAACTAGTTGGTTTTTATGCAATGGCCAGCTCTCACTGCTATAGATGTGGTCATTCTTACCCTCAGCCACCTTGCTTCCATAAACTATTAGGTGTGGTCTGAGGTTCCACTATGAATAATAAAAGACACTTATCCCTGAGAAGACTCCAAGGGCTTGGAGGTTACCTCACAGTTGCCAGAACAAAGGCCTGACCTCTCTTAGGGTAAGGCCAATTTCCTTATTACATAACACCCGTCCTTCTTTGTCTGCTGCCTCCATTAATTCATCTGATTAAACACTGGCCTCGTGAAATCCAAGTCCTCCTACTCTGTGCCTGCCCCTAAGCAGCTTAGCGCTGCTGGAGAAAATCTCCAAATGGGCAGACTGGCCACAGACCTCAGTGGGCACTCAGCTCTGCCAGACACTGTTCTTCCTTTTACAGCCCCTGCCTCTTCCCGCGTTTATGACTATACTTTTCTCCACATGCCCCCTTTCTTCAAGCCTCTCTCAGATGATAAATATTTTATTCTTCATTTGAAATAGCAGTTGCAGTAAGAGTGACCTCATATTTTCTTCACCAAATCCATTAGCCTTTATGTTTCTTTACCCCACATACCCCTCATGACACAATATACCCATCTAGTTCCATGGCTTTAAATAACATCGTCACCTCAATGGCTCCCAGATGCCTCCTAAATGCCCAATTCATGTACAGTAGCCTCCCCCTATTATTTTCAGTTTTGCTTTGAGCTTTCAGTTATCCATGGTCAACCTTGGGGGAGAAATAGAAAATGGAAAATTCTCAAAACAAATAATTCATAGTTTTAAATTGTATGCTATTCTGAGAAGCATGGTGAAATCCTGAGCATTCCACCTGGGAAGCTTATCATCCCTTTGTCCAATGTCTCCAGTCATCTCAGTTATCAGACTGACTATCAAGGCATCGCAGTGCTTGTGGTCAGGTAACCCTTATTTTACTTAATAGTGGACCCAAAACACAAAGAATCGTGACACTGGCAATTCAGAAATGCCAAAGAGAAGCCTTGGTAAAGTGCTCTTTTAAATGAAAAAGTGAATACAGTGCAGTGAGATATTTTGAGAGAGACCACATTCACATAACTTTAAGTATATTCTTTTAATTGTCCTATTTTATTATTAGCTATTATTGTTAATCTCTTATTGGCCTAATTTGTAAATTAAACTTCATCACAGGTACATATGTTATAGGAAAAAACATAGCATAGTTGGCCATTGAACATGTAGGGTTAGGTGGCGCTGACCACCCTTGCAGTCAAAAATCCATGTGTAACTTAATTTGGCCCTCCACCTATGCAGATTCCCAACCTTAGGTAGAAAATACAGTTGACCGTTGAACAACATGAGTTTGAACTGCATGGGATCCACATATATGCAGTTTTAGCTAATTACCAAACCTGAAGGAGGGGTTGTGAGAACCCCCGAATTTGTAGCCAAGTAGGACAGAAGTGCAAGTAACCCGGGAACCTAAGACTTACTTGTGACTGGTGTCTGAAGTGATGTAAGTCTTACAGGACTGAGCCCTTAACTTCAGGGGTCTGTGTTACCTCTGAGGAGTTAGTGTCAGAATTGAAGGACTTTATTCTTAATTTGTGGTTCTGTGCTAAATCTAGGTAGTTAGTGTCAATATTGAATTGAATTATTGGCTACCCATTTGGAAATAGAGAATTAGAGAATTGGTTGGTATTGGAATGATGTATTTGGTGTCAGAAAATACCATACAAAGTGGGAATTCATTGGTTTAATGTAGTAGATAGCTGGCTTCTTACCACCAAACTTGTTCTGGAAAAAGGACACTTATCTTGGTTTTGTCCTTCAGGTGACAGACAAAATGGAGGACTCTATTCTCTCTTGAGTTCATTTTCCCCACTCAGTGCTATTGCTATGGTGTTAGGGACCTGGTTCAACAATGCAGAAGAGTAGAAGGAAGCAAAGAGAAAATGAAGAACATCTTTATATCTACCCTAGTACAAACTATTGTCATTGCTTTTCCCAGGCCACAACAATAGGTCTGAATGCTACTCTGTCTCTAAGTGTTATATTTTCTGCCACCCCCACACCTTTCTCCATGCAACAGACAGAACAACCTTTCCAAAGATATGGTTAGGCCAGCCAGGGGCTTCCTGTTGTTCATGGTCTCTATGGTCCACTAAGTCTACTCTGTGACTTCGCCATCTAGGCTTCAGCAGGACCCTGTGCTCCAAGCACCTTTATTTGTGTATTTATGTGGTTAACGTCTTTTCTTCTCACTGGAATCCATGAGGTTGGGGTTTTGTTCATTTTTGATTACTATTTTACTTTCAATGCCCACCACAGTGCCTGGCAAATAATATCCTATATAATAAGAGAGGAATATGCTAATTATCCGTTACACCCTGAGGCGTAATGACCAACCGCGTAACCACTGGATCATGGATCTGCAGCATGGTGGGACATTGAAATACAAGCGGGCCGGAGAGCTACAGGAGGGGGAGGGCAGCAAGCTATGAGGGAGTGAGGAGAGGGGAGGAGGGTGGGGGGAGCTACAAGAGGGAGGGGCAGCAGGCAGATAGCTACAGGAGGGTGGCAGCGACCTACTGGTGCATGGATTTGTGCGCAGGGCTACTAGTATGTTTAACAAATATTTGTTTAAATGAATAAATAAGAACAGAATGACTTCGCGTCGCTGCCCTGCCATCTGGTCCCGTGGACCCACACCCGTGACCTGCTACAGACCAATCTGCTTGGCACTCGCGTGCACCATGTCTGGTTCCCCCAGCATCACCGCTATGAAGAAAGTGGCTCAACCAGGTTTCCCAGGCAGCTGCAGATTTGAAACAATTCTGTCTGCAGAATGCTCAACACGACCCTCTGCTGACTGGAGTATCTTCAAGTACCCATCCCTTCAGACCCCAGAAAGTTTGTTCCTTTTTGTAGTAAAATGAATTTTGAAGGTGTTCTAAACCACTTTTCTTGAACCGGTGAATATTCAAAGAGAGCTAAATCTGAAGCCTGTACAAAAAGCTTATCCTATGACATGTGCCATACTATACAAACTTCTGTTTTTGTCCTTAACATCTACCTCCCTGAATTTTCATGAATTTCTATTTCATAAGAAAGATTATTTCATATACACTGGCAGCAGCATACAAATAAAATACTTAGTGTAAAAAGTAAAAAACACACAAACAGAATGAATGGCATTCAGGTCGCATCTTGCTGATACTAAGGTTTAAGCTCCCAGAAACACACAAGTTAGTGCAGGTCAGTGAACTCTATTACACAGATAGGATGGAAAGAAATTGTCATCACATCATTTGTGGCCAGTTTGGTGGGAGTGTGAGGGGACAGTAACCTAGCTGTTCAGGTGCCTGCTATGAAGGTGGACTCCAAACTCCTTGGAATCATTAAAGTCCAGAGGCATTGTGATCACCTGAGGGCTCACAGGAGATTCCTGGAATCCTCAATGATCAAACTTAATCACCTGCATCACAGCCTCTGGTCACTATGGTGCAGGCCAACTGAGTGACCTTGACAGATTGACTGATTTTTTAAAAACCATTTTGTCAGTTTATAGGCTATAGTCTCCTGTTTGTCAGGTTCACATGATTACATTTATACTCTTTAGAACTAGTGGGAAACATACAACAAGAAATTCTCATATCAGGCACCTTGCAAGAGACTTCAGTTGACAAACATAACAAATAATAGTTTGAAGATATTGGTAAACTGTAATCCCCTTTATCCATGGAACATGCATTCTAAGACCATCGGTGGATGCCTAAAACCTCAGATAGTTCTGAACCATATATATATCTTCTGTTCACTAATGCCTTCCATCTTAACTAAGCACTTCCCATACATTGTGGCCATGACTTGCAGTTTGAGGTGTGATAACAAAACTAGCACAAATTTCGTTTTTCTTCTTCACAATTTCTTGAATAGAAGGTTCATGCTTACCATAGATCTTACAAACCTCAGCATACGATTTTTTCTATTTTTTTAAATCAAGAACTTCCATATTTTTACTTAAAAGACATCCCTTTACAAAGGCTTCTCCTTGGCATAATCAAATTGCTAGCATTGCTTTGGGGCCATTATTAGGTAAAATAAAGGTGACTTGAACACATGCACTGCAATATGGCAACAGCTGCTGTGAGAACCAAGACAGCTACTAAGTGACTAACCAATGGGAGGGGAACATACAGAGTGGAGACACCAGAGGAAGGGATGATCCTCATCCTGGACAGGACAGAGTGGGGCAGCGTGAGGTTTCATTACTCAGAATGGCATGCAGCTTAAAATTTATGAGTTATTTATTTCTGGAATTTTCCATTTAATATTTTCAGAACATAGCTGACCGTGGTAATTGAAATCACAGAAAGTGACACTGTGGATAAAGGGGACTACTATATAAGGGGATGGCACCATGGAAAAGTAAAACACTGAGATCACAGTAGAAAAGTAGACAACCTATTCATCAAAGAAGAAATACAAATAAGTAATAAACATGAAAGCATGTTCAACCTCTTTAAGAATCAAAGATAAAAATAAAAGAAGGTATCTTGTACTATAATATTTACAAATCTTAAAAATGATATCAGCAGGTTTTCATACAGTAGACATGTGTGCTAGAGTACTTGTGAGGATGAATTGCTTTATTTTTCTTTATTTTCTTTTTTCCACCACCATTGATCCCACTATTCCCTCTTCCACTTCCACCCACCCCTCCTATTAGGTAGATTTGCTATGACTCCCCACCTTGATAAGGTGGCCTTATCTAGTAGGTGACCTATGGGACCCAGTGGCACAGATTCCCTGATAACCTGACCTGGGTGCTGTAAGAATGTCCCTTCTGCACATTATGTGGGTCTTCCTATTGTGATTGAGTCTTGGTTGCTATTGGCTCATTTGTGTGTAGGATCAACGCCCAACACAGTGTGCAAGCTGCTGTGCAGGTGCTGATCACACGAAGGGGAATTCGCCTCAGTAGGGTTTGGTGCCTGCTGATTATTTCCCTGTGGATGTGCTGCTTGTGAAGCATATTGGATCCTGCTCTGTTGTTGTCTGAAGCTGGTTACTGGGTGTGTTGGTTCTGGGCCTCCTGGACAGGACTCTGGTGCAGGCCAATGTTGGACCCAGTCTGTCACTGGCCCTGGGCAACCTATTTGAAGCTATCAGTGATCCACAGCTTGTGCCTCCCTCTGTTGGGCCTGGATGCTTATGAAAAGGACCAAGCTACATAACAAGGTCTGCTTTTACTAGCTCCAGGCCCAGGGGCAGGTCAGCAAAATCTCAAACCACCCAGAGATCCACCTCTGCCTACAGGCTGTCTGTCAGGCTCAGTCACTTAAAGAGCCTTGGTCTGTACTCCTCAGCTGGGAGTAAGCTCCACACGGTGGGGCAAGAGGAATTATGATGGATAATTGTAATTGCTTCCCTGCAGGCTGTTGCTGCTGAAGGAGAATGCTCGCCTGAGAATGAGGGCTTTTGCAGTCTGGGGGAATGACTCCTCACAGGGATCCTGGCGGCTGTTCTCTCAGCTCATTCTCCAGAGCCACCAACCCCAGACTCTCCTCATGCAGTTCTAGTCTGCTCTGCTTCCTTCCACTGGACCCTAGTGCAGTGGCTGGCAAACTCATTAGTCAACAGAGCCAAATATCAACAGTACAACGATTGAAATTTCTTTTAAGAGCCAAATTTTTTAAACTTAAACTATATAGGTAGGTACATTGTTATCAACTTAATTAGGGTACTCCTAAGCTGGCCTTTGCTAAAAACTCAAGGGGCCAAAGAGCCGCATGTGGCTCGCTAGCCGCAGTTTGCCGACCACTGGCCTAGGGTGAGTGGCTGTGAACAAAATTTTGTGCATTGGCCCTTTAAGAGGGTACCTACATTTCTAGCCATCTTTCCCTGGTGGATAGAAATCCTGCTGCTTTTCACAGCCAGATGTGGGCACCTTTTCCCAGTTCTGGTGTTCTGAACTAGGGATATATTCTCAGGGGCCCCTCCTCCAAGCTGATATATCCCCCCACAATTTCAGCTGCTGCCCATGAGTGCCCGGCCAGCCCTTTTGTGCCTCTGTACCTCCTCCCAGTCTCAATGTGGCCTCTAGTAAGTTCTAATCATAAGGCTTGTCTCCAGCTAGTCTTCAGTTGGTTATTCAGAATGCTTTTTCTTTACTTCAGTTGTAATTCCAGTTTGGTCCTGAGAGGAGGTGAGTGTAGCTTCCACCTAATCCACCTGCAGGTGGATTTTTAATGTGGAATTCATCTCTCTTAATATAAAGTTCTCCCAGTACTTTCTTAATTCTCTCACGTGGTTCACAATATAAAAATTTCTTCCCAGTTCTCCACACTGCATGTCCCTCTGTGCAGGGGCCGAGGCTGCAGGGGAACTCACACTTTGTGGGAATCCTGGGGGCTACCGACACTGAGCTCCCTGCATGCTCCACACCCACACCCCACACCCCCAGCTGGGTGGGCTGCTGAGACTGCTGCCCGTCACTGCCTGCCTCGGCACCACAACCATAGTCATTTTAAACTTTTTTTGTGTGTGGCAAATTATATTTGGGATATACACTGAGTGGCCAGATTATTATGATCTCTGAATGCATAATAATCTGGCCACTCAGTATATATCCTATATAATAAAAGGCTAATATGAAAATTGTCCCCGGAGTTCGACCAGCAGGCAGGCCGGTCAACCGCCCATGTCCCCTCCCCTTGGCCAGACTGGGGACCCCACCCATGCATGGTTTCATGCACCGGGCCTCTAATACACACACATACACACACACACACACACACACACACTGAGTGGCCAGATTATTATGCATTCAGAGATCGTAATAATCTGGCCACTCAGTGTATAACAGGACCACAGAACATATTTCATACCCTTTTCAAATCTTCCTAAAATTAATTTAAAAATGTGTAACACAAAGTCATTCATATTAAAAAAATAAAACTTCATAAAAGTCCACTTTATAGCCAAGATTTGGAAGCAGCCCAAGTATCCATCAGTAGATGAGTAGATAAAAAAGCTGTTTATACAATGGAATACTACTTGGCAGTAAAAAGGGAAGAAATCTTACCTTTTGGGACAGCATGGATGGACCTGGAGAGCATTGTGCTAAGTGAAATCAGCCAGTTGGAGAAAGACAAATATCATATGAGTAAAATCATATATGGAATCTAATGAGCAAAATGAACTAACAAGTAAAATAGAGACAGACCCATAGATAGCAGGCTGACAGCTGTTGGGGGGTTGTTTAGGGAGTTGGGGGTGGGGTGAAGGAATTGAGAAAAAAAGAAGAAAAAACACATGGACAAAAACAACAGTGTGGTGATTGGTATGGGTAGGGGCAGTGGGGGAAGTGGAGGAGGGTATGGGGGCGATAAATGGTGATGGATGGAGACTTGACATGGAGTGGTGAACACAGAACATAATGTACAGATGATGTGTTGTGAAATTGCATATCTGAAACCTGTATAATTTTGTTAACCAGTGTCATCAGTGAATTTAAAAATTCACTCCAAGTACCTAAAATAGGGGAGTAGTTTAAAAAATGTGATGTGGCCACAGAATACTTATGAAGCAGTTTAATGCTCAGATATTTAATAGAGCATGGCACAAAGTTGTATGAAGCATTCGATGTCAACTATGAAAAAGTATTTTCCTGCAATAAAATCTATAAAATGTTTTTATGTCTAAACATAAAGAGAAAATGAAAAAAAAACATAATATCATAATTCTTGGTGCAGATATAAGATATGATTCTTTATTTTTCCAAAAGCTTTTTATTAATATAAATTTAGAATATGATGGGAAAAAGTTATTAACAACACAGATAGTGGTTTTTGAGGCCTGGGTTCTGTTGGTGGCTCTGCTACTATCTTCAGCAAGGTTGTCAGGATCCATGGGTCTCAGTTTTCTCATCTGTGCAGTGGGTATAATAAGGTACATAAAGGGTTGCTACTAAGATCAAATAAAATAAAAAATGTAAAGAACTTAGTATAGTGCATGGCATGCACTAGGTTTTTGTGAATATTAGTATTCTCATCTTAGAATAACAGAATTTGAGAATTTCCAATTCTGTGGGGCAGATGGTGATGAGAAGGCATATAGCTACCTCAGCTGCATAGCTCAGAAGCAGCAGAGCCTCTGGATTTTGCATCCCTGTCCTGTTGTTATTGTTCTTAATTTGTTTTGCTAAGCTGGAAGAAACAGTTAAACCTTGAATTGCTCCTGTTTTTGTGTGTCTTTGGTTGGTTTTGATGTGTTCTCTTGTTTGTTTATTTGTTTTGTTTGTTTGTTTGTTTGTTTTGGGCCATTCACCCTGCAAAGCAGAGAAAATTTCCTAGAGTAATCTTTGATGTCAAAGCCAAGTAAATTACATTCAGAGAGAAGAATTTAAATGACAAATACTTCTTAATATCAGTTGGGGATCACTGAGTGCAGGAAAAGTGACAGGCCAAATCAGAAGAAGCTGGATTAATCTATATGGAAAGTTAAGCTTTATCTTATAACAAAGCAAAAAGGCATCTGGAAAGAAGGTCTTAAATTACCATTAGGCAGCCTATTAACTCTCATCTTTCCTCTGGCCTCCCTTCTTGCCTGTCCAGCTTCAATACTTCAGGCAGAATGAGTTCTATAAAATTCACTTCTGCTTAAACCCCTCCTGGCCATTTATTGACTGTAAGGTAAAGCCTGAACACCAGGATGGCCCAAGCCCTTTATAATCTGCCACCTATTTATCTTTTCTGCCCTGTGTGTTTTCTGTGGACTGCTATGCTTCATCCCCTTATCGGCCTATCTGATAAACTCCTACTCATACTTTAGAACCCAGACCAAATGTCCCTAGACTATAAGTTCCTTGAGTAGACTGTGTTTCCATAATGTGTGTGACAGGGTTTCATTCATCACTGCACTCTATGAGTTTGAATGTTCCTGCTGAAAACAATAGGAAATGGTATAGTGACTTAAACTGCAGGAATTTATCATCTCAAGTAATAGGAAGCCTGGGGATGGTGGTTCCAGGATTGGCCCTGTGGCTTGACAATTTTTTTGTCCTTTTTTTTTTTTCCTTCTGCCAACCTAGCAGGCTAGCAATGTTTCCTTTTGTGGTTATGTTACAGCTATAGCATCCACAGGCTGGGTTCTGTTAGGAAGGAAAAGATGTAAGATGTTAGACAGGTAGGACATTGTGCAAATGCAGAAAGGCAGAAGTGGTGAATCAAGGACTTTTTGTCTTGTGCCTCTTCTTTTTTGTTAATCAGGTAGAAATTTCCCAGAAGCTGCCCAGCTAATTTTCTCATGTCTCATTGGCTAGAAATAGGTCCCATGTTCACTTCCCAACCAATCATGGGCAAAGGGAAATGGGTTGGCCATAACTGGTCAGGCCAAACTTAGCTCATCCTTTGGTCTAGAGCTATCTATATCTAGATATATAAAGAGCCAGGGTCCGTAACAACCGAACGGATGACTGGTCCATCCCCCAGTCCTCAGGCTCCATTGATCAGGGGATGGCTAACAGGGGAACCGGGGTTCCTCAGGCTCCAATGAATCCGTGGCAGCAGCAACTGGTGAGCGAGTGGAAGGCAGACCGCTTGGTCCCTCCCCCAGCCCGCAGGCTCCCATTGATCAGGGGATGGTTAACAGGGAACCAGAGTGAGTGGCGTGGGGACTGGCGAGCAGCTGGAAGGTAGGCCTCTTGGTCCCTCCTCCCGGCCCTCAGACTCCAATCAATCAGTGGCAGAGGTGGGGCGGACTGGGTATGGGCTTCCTTAGTAGTCCTGTAGGTTCAATCTTTAGAGGACCTGCCAGGCACCAATAGACCAGCGCCTCCAGGCACAATCCCAACAGCGCTGCCAGCCTCCTGGAACTTGGCCCTGGGCACTGCCACCGCTTCCCCTCCCTAGTTGCTCCACAAGGAAGAAAGGATACTGCCAGCAGCACCAGGGGTGACCAGCCATGACTGACTGCTCTCCCTGTGCTTCCTAAGCCAGTAGGCAGACATCCCTTGAGGGTTCCTGGACTGCGAGAGGGTGCAGGCTGGGCTGAGGAAACCCCCCCACCCCGAGCATGAATTTTGTGTACCGGGCCTCTAGTCTGCACTAATAAAAGAGAAACACGCAAATTGACCGTACCTACAGTCACAAGCCATGCCCACAAGCCAATCAGGAGCAAGTATGCAAATTAACCAAACCAAGATGGGTGTGGCCATGGAGCAAGCAGGAGGCTTGGGTTTCCTCGGCGATGGAGGAAGCCAAGCTTCCTGGCTGGCCCTGGCCTCCTCTCAAGGCTACAAAGTTTCAATTATAGAAGATAAATAAATCCCAACAAAAATGGCGGCATCCACGGAGCTGAAGCAAGCAGGAGGCTTGGGTTGCCCCTGGCAATGGAGGAAGCCAAGCTTCCCACACTCCCTGGCTGGCCCTGGCCTCTGCTAAAGGCTACAAAGTTTCAATTATAGACTATATAAATCCCAGATACCAGGGCCTCCGCTTGGGTTGCTGGGGGGCATGGCCCACCTGCAAACCACCACAGGCCCCTAGCCCAGGCTGCCCCAAGGAAACCCCAACCCTGATCCAGGACACCCTTCAGGGCAAAACAGCCAGCCCCCACCCATGCACCAGGCCTCTATCCTAGCTAATAAAAGAGTAATATGCAAATTGACCATCAGTCCAACACACAAGATGGCTGCCCCCATGTGGACACAAGATGGCCACCACAAGATGGCCAGCAGGGGAGAGGGCAGTTGGGAGGGACCAGGCCTGCAAGGGAGGGCAGTTGTGGGCTATCAGGGCAGCAGGGGAGGGCAGTTTGAGGGACTAGGCCTGCAAGGGAGGGCAGTTGGGGTGATCAAGCCTGCAGGGGAGGGCAGTTAGGGGTGACCAGGCTGGAGAGGAGGGAAGTTGGGGGCAACCGGGCCTGCAGGAAAGGGCAGTTGGGGGTGATCAAGCCTGCAGGGAGGGCAGTTAGGGGTGACCAGGCCAGCAGAGGAGGGAAGTTGGGGGCAACCGGGCCTGCAGGGGAGGGCAGTTAGGGGCAATCTGGCTGGCAAGGGAGCAGTTAGGCATCAATCAGGCTGGCAGGGGAGTGGTTAGGGGGTGATCAGCCTGGCAGGCTGAGTGGTTAGGGTCAATCAGGAAGGCAAGCAGGCGAATAGTTGGGAGTCAAGCAGTCCTGGATTGTGAGAGTGATGTCCGACTGCCGGTTTAGGCCCGATCCTACTGGGATCGGGCCTAAATGGGCAGTCAGACATCCCTTGAGGTGTCCCAGATTGGAGTGGGTGCAGGCTGGGCTGAGGGACACTCCCCCCATGCATGAATTTCGTGCACCAGGCCTCTAGTATATATATAAAAGCCTAAGTGACTGTTCAACTATTCAACCATTCAACTGTTTGACAGGTAGCTATGATGCACACTGACCACCAGAGACAGACGCTCAATGCACAGGCCTGGAAACATGAAACAGACTGATGAATCTCAGAGGGAAGTGGGGAGGGGATTTGGTGGGAAGAGATTAACCATATATCGTATATGCATACCAGAGGCCTGGTGCACAGATTCCTGCACCGGTGGATTCCCTCAGCCTGGCCTGCAGGGATCAGGCAGAATCCATGCACTGGGCCTCCGACATCCCCTGAGGGGTCCCAGATTGCAAGAGGGCTCAGGCCAGGCTGAGGGACCCCACCGGTGCACAAATCCATGCACTGGGCCTCTAGTCTTCTCAGAAATCTGTTTGATGCTTGAACATAAGGAGGGTTCTTTTAGAAAGAAAAATATATAACATGTTAGATGAGTCACCAACTGCTTTTGCCATAGGAACCTGGTAATGCACATGGTAGAAAGGTTCTCTGTAAAACATTCAATCTTTCTGTAAAATTTTAAAATATTCTGTTTTCCATGTCTCCACAATCTATTACTGTTACTATATCATCACATCATCATTTCTGTTTCTGTTTCTATTAAATTTCTGTTGTGGTACCTTAACTGCCCATCAACTTGGCTATCTCCTACATGGGGCTGTGAACTCCTGAGGGCAGGAAACATATTTTATTTAGGTTTAGATGCCCAGCATTTATGTGCATAGCTTCTCAAGAAATACTTGTTGATTTTTTTTTGTACAACTAGTATCAAATATAATAATTTCTTTCTTTTTTTCTTGATATTCTATCTTCATTAAAGCCATTAGTGATATTATTAGTGCTTGAAATTCCATGTGTTTAAATTTCACACATCTTGGGTCACCACCCTTTGGAAAACAGTTCTGGTATCTGTGATAAAGTCTGGAGCCCTGCTTAAAACAAATTAGCTATATAAATAAATTTTGATAGAAAAAAAATCATTAATAATTCTTTTCTTTGGGAAATAAAAGCCTGCATTTATTTAGCTTTATCAAAGACAGCATAAATTGAAAATTGAAAAGTTCAAATGGTTTTCATGAAAAATGGATTTCATGCAACCAAAAAACAAACCAAACAATAAAAGTTAATCCAGCTTTCTTGAAAATGACAGCTTCAGTCAAACTGATTTATAGTTTGCAAGCGGCTTTTGTGACTCTCTCCCTCCCGTTTCCTCTTCTCCATTCCACCCATATATATTTATGCTGGGAAAATATAACTATCTACAGAGGGAAGAATGAGGGACTGTCATTCTCTAAATGACCATGTCTCAGAATCCATGAAAAAAAAATTCCATGTCATTATTTGTGCAGTAGGCATATCTATTGAGTGAGAGATCACTGTAACTTAATGTGGCATATTATAATAACATAGCACATCTGTTTCTTCTTCTGTAAAGCTTTTCCTGACCTTCCTATCTGGGTTAGAAAAGCTTTCTTTTAGTTCCCTGAATACCCTCCTTACTCTATAATTATCTACAATGCTTAGCACAATGCACGTGCTAAAGAAGATTGTCAAATAGATAAAATTATACAGTGGATATATATATATATATATATATATATATATATATATATATATATATACTTATTTATTTAGCAAATACACATATATAGCATTTACTGTATGCAAGGCATATTTCTAAATACTTTATTTATACATATTTATTTAGAACTTTACAATTTACCAAATCACTTTAGAAACATTGGCTCATTGGTTCCTCATTTTAACTTTAGTGAGCAGATGGACAGAAATTATCTCCATATCATAGCTAGGCAAACACACTGAGAGAGGTTCATCTATTTACCCACAATTACACAGTTTTCAAATATCAGAGTTGGGATTTTAACCTATATATTCTGACCCTCAGCCCAGTGTTTTGCAAGAAGAGCCCTGGAGGAGCCTCTTTAACATTTTGGGATAACCACATCTGTAATAGTTGAAGTTGTTTAGGGAAACAAAGATTTTTTATATATGTTTAAAACCACTTTTAGTAGTGTTTTACTAGTAGTTAGTAAATGCTATGTTAGTGCTGCATAAGAGATGACTCCCAAATTCAGTCTCTGAAACAACACTACAAGTTGGCCAGGAGTTGTCTGATCTAGGCTGGTCTTGGCTGGCCAGCTCTTCTTCAAGTAGAGGATTTGGTGGGGCTCAGCTCCTTGAAGTAGCCTGAGCTCAGAGCTGTTCTACACATGTTCATTCTGGGGCTGAGCTTCTCCCTGGGAACATAGCAATGGGGAGAAGTACAGGAATTCAAGCCCAACTACACATACCCAATTCAAGCCTTTGGTTGTGTTACACCAGCTAACATCTCATTGGCCAAAGCAATTTACATGACCATGCTGAATTCAAGGGAGGAAGCACACTCTACTTATCTGAGGTCAGAGCAAGTTACTGGCTAAGATTAGATGTGCTGGAGTGGGAATTTAAATTTCCACATTGAAGATGGGTGCTAAGTTGAATCTGACTAATTTTGAACAATAATATAATCTACTACAAGGGAATTACAAGTAGAGTTGCCAAATTAGGCAAAAAAAAAAAAAAAATTACAGGGCACTCAGTTAAATATGAAATTTGAATAAATACACTGAGACATACTTATACTAAAAAGTTTTGTTGTTTATCTGAGACTCACATTTAACTGGGTGACCTGCATTTTATTTGGAAATTCTAGTTTTAGATGAATCAGTTGCACTTCACAAGGTTAGAATAATAGTAACACTATATAATTTACCAGATTATGCAAAATGTATGCTCATATTGACTTATCCAGTAACTACTCTTCTTCCAGGATTGGTCTTACTCCCAGATTTCCCTGAAAATATCATATCACTATTTTTAGGAACAAGATTAATGGAACCCTCAAGGCCAGTTATTCACTGGGCTTCTTATTAAGCTGTAAATGAAGGAGGCAGTAGAAGGTGTTGGAAATGTTGTAATTATACTGGGGAGCAAACCGGGGCAATCTGTTTCTGTAATCTCTCCCTGAAGAAGGATTCCAGACTTCCTAATTGTACATTTTGAGAGCATTTGTGTTTATCATGGCTTTAACCTCCTCACTCACTACGTTGGGAAAATATGGGTGTCCTCAGCACCAGATAAAGAATTAGATGCCCACTAATTGGTCATAAACACCAAAGCAGGTTCATTTTCATTTGGGGGGCCACTGACATTGAAGTGGTGTGAAATATTTATTGGAATGATCCTCCCTCTCTTCATCTCTCCCTTGTCTCTTACCCTCAAATAATTATTGATGGCCCTCATACCTCTGCGATGGCTGTTAAAATGGAAGTACAACAGATACACCTATGAATTGCTCAAGCTAGCCATTTAAGGAATTTGTTGAAACAAATTACTTTGTTCAGTGTTTGATTGCTGTAGTGCCAGTATTTTTTTGAACCAGTACAAAATGTGTTAGAAGATCCAGATGGTGGCAGAGTGGGTGGATATACACTCACCTCCTCCCAGGACCAACTGAAACTACAACTAAAATATAGAGCAATCAACCTGTATAACCACCTGAAGACTAGCTGAAGAGAAGTCTTATAACCAAGGATATACAGAAGAAGCCACATCAAGACTTCTGGGAAGGGTGGAGACGAGAAAAAGGCTGGCCCCCTCACATGGGCCATGGCTGAGATTCTGGAGGGATAGCTCAGCTGCAAAGGTTCCCAATGAGAGGCATGGGGTCTCAACTCCAAGCTGGGCTCCTCAGTCCAGAGCACCAGAGTGGGAACGAGGTGCCCACATAATATCTGGCTGTGATAATCAGCAGGGATTCTGATTGCCAGAGAGAGACAGAAATTTGCTAGAGACACAGGTGCCCTCTTAAAGGCCAACACACACAATCTTATTTGCAGTCACTTACTCTGGGCTCCTAAAAAGGGAGGGTGGAGCAAACTAGAGTCAGGGGAGGAGAGACTGGGATTTGTGGCTCTGGGGAGACAGACACCAGGATCTCTGTGCTGAGTCATTCTCCCACACTGCAGACACCATCTTTCTTGGATGGAGCACTTCCCTTCATATGGCATCAACCTGGGGAATGCAATAGCCCCACCCTCTGCACTCCCTGTTGCCCCACCCTGCGGGGCTCACACTCTGCTGAGGAGTTACCTGCCTTGGCCTGGGTATAGAGGTCCTAGAAGGCTCAGGGGTGTCAGTGACTGAGTGGCATGGCTTTGGGATGAGGACCATTCCCCCCTACTTTTATGTACACCTGACTGGTGACTCCCCCTCACAAGACATCTGCTATCCCACTTTATGGGATCCCAGTGACCCTTCCCTCCCTACTCCTGATGGCTCTGCCCTGCCAAGATCTGGGCAGAATCTGGGACAGACTGAGTTGTGTAAATCTGAGATGGGGGCCACTGCTCCCACCATTCCCAAGCCTGACCTACACCTGCCCCTGATGGGAGATCCACTAGCCCCATCCTCCCAATGACTGGCAGCCCCAACCTGCTGAGATAGTGCTCCTGGCAGAATCTGGGACAGTCTGAGTTGTGTGGCTCTAGGATGGGGGCCTGACCAGTGCAGAGCCTTCTCTTCACATGACCAAATCTTGGTCTCTTGGAGCCTGAGAAGTTCTGCTGGCCTCATCCTGATGACTCAAGAGACCCCACCCTATCACAAAGGTATACAAGCACCAAAGGAGGTGGCAGCTATACTTGCTATAACCTGGAACTTTTTCTGGGTGCCCTCAGACCCAGCACTGGCATTAAATGTAAACCTGTATCAGTCTGGTGAATGTCACTCACCCCCACCTAGTGACTCACTGAGAACTTACCTCATAGAAATGGAATACTGCCAGAGCCTCTTTCAGTGATTGAGCCTAACAAGCAGTTGGCAGGAGGTGGTGGGATCTTGGGACTTTTGCTGACCTATCCCCGGGCTCAGTGGTGCTAAAAACTGGCCTTGGTGCACAGCTTTGTCCTTACCATGCACATCCAGGCCTAGCAGAGGCAGCCACAAACTATGGATCTCTTTGTGGCTCCAAACAGGTTGCTCAGGGCAAGTCACAGGTAGAGACTGACATTAGCCTGCTCCAGAATCCCTGTTAAGACCCTCAGAACGAACATATACAGTGGCTAGCTCCAGATGACATCAGAGCAGGATCCAATTAGCTTCGCAAGAAGCATATTCAAAGGGAGATCCTGGCAGGCACCAGACCCTGCTGAGGTGAATTCTTGCTGAGGCTTTGTGTGGTCAGTACCTATATAGCAGTTTATATGCGGTGGTCTGGGTGGATCCTCACAGTCAACCCGCCTGAGGGTTGACCTCACACACAAATGGGCCAATAGCAATCAAGACTCAATTACAAAAGGAGGGCCCACAAACCATACAATGCACATTCCTGAAGTACCCAGCTCAGGTGATAAATGAGACTGTACCACTGGGTCCCACAGTACACATAAAACATAAGGCCACCCTACCAAGACTGTGAGTCACAGCAGATCTACCTAACACCTAGAAACAAACACAAAGGGGCAGTCAAAATGGGGTGAAAAAAACATGCCCCAAATAAAAGGAGAAATCTCCAGAAAAAGAACTAAATAAAATGGAAGCAAGCAATTTACCAGATTTAGAGTTCAAAATAATGGTTATGAGAATGCTCAAGGAATTTAGTGAAAACTTCAACAAAGATATAGCATGCATTAAAAAAACCCTCATAGAAATCATAAAAATGTCCTTTCAGAAATGAAGAATATAATATCTGGTATGAAGAACACACTAGAAGGAATAAACAATGAGTTGGATGAAGCAGTAATTTGGAAGACAAGGTAGCAGAAAACACCCAATCAGAGCAGCAAAAAAAAAAAAAATAAAAAAAAATTAAAATTTAGGATAATTTAAGGGATCTGTGGGACAACATGAAGTGTAACAACATCCACATCATAGGGGTACCAGAAAGAAAAGAAAGAGAGCAAGGGATCATGAATCTGTCTGAAGAAATAATGGCTGAAAACTTCCTCAACCTGGTGAAGGAAAAAGACACATGTGCAGGAAGCACAAAGAGTTGAAAACAAGATGAACTGAAAGAGGCACAAATGAAGATGCATCATCATTAAAATGACAAATGTTCAATTCGAAGAGAGATGTTAAATTCATGAAAAGCAGCAAGAGTAAAACAGTTCATTACCTACAAGGGAGCTGCCATAAGGCTGTCAGCTGATTTCTCAACAAAAATATTTCAGGTTAGAAGGAATTGGCATGAAATATTCAAAGTGATGAAAAGCAAGGACCTATAACCAAGACTATTTTACCCTCCAGCAAGGTTATAATTGAAGGAGAAATAAAAAGCTTTCCAGACAAGAAAAAGCTAGAGGAGCTTGTTACTACCAAAACAATATTACAAGATATGTATACCTTAAACCTATGTAATTTTATTAACCAATGTCATTCCAATCCTATATAATAAAAAGCTAATATGCTAATTAGACCAAACAGCCAAATGACCTTCTGGACATCCTTCTGGATGCCCTTCTGGATGAAGCTGGGGCTGTGAGGGCTGAGCCCCTTGCACGAATTTCATGCATTAAGCCTCTAGTAAATTCAATAAAAAGTGACTGTATGTGTGCATGTTTTTAAAAGTTGAGGAGAGCCCTAGCTAGTCTTGCTCAGAGGATAGAGCATCAGCTGTGAACCAAAGTGTCCTGGGTTTGATTCCGATCAAGGACACATACCTTGGCTGCAGGCTCCTCCCCAGCCTGGGCCCTGGTCGGGGCTCCTGCAGGAGGCAACCAATTGATGTGTTTCTCTCACATCAGTATTTCTCTCTGTCTTTCCCTCTTTCTTCCACTCTCTCTAAAAATCAATGGGAAAATATCCTTGGGTGAGGATTAACAACAACAACTGATGATGATGATTATGATGATGATGATGATAAATAATTGAGGAGGAAGAGTAAAGATAAATAACATGGGAGAAGTTTTAGATTTTCTCTAAGTCTTGCTTTTCATACAGAAATATTTATATTCCGAGGTGAGGCCTGGTTTTTCTACATTAATGCCAACCCCATAAACTGAGGATCTTAATTTTCATCTCTGCTGGGGTTGGAGATGATTCATGGTTTGCAGGAGTTAGAGACACCAAAGCATTTTCTATTAACACCGGGAGCTGACTACAGAGGTGAAAGGCAGGTCTCATATGAAAAAGATATTCTCAGGAAAGAAAAATGTTACTTTTATGGGTTTTTTCTTTTGTTTGTGAAGATGAGAATTTTTTTTTCTTGAGAAATAATTTCTTTCTTGTTGCAGAATGTCACTGCAAAAATCGGTTTGAGAAAATAGTGAATTTTTGTGTTAATTCTTTTTGCTGTGTTCACAAAAATATCACCTTAAACATGTGGTAAAAATTAAGGGAAAATAAGCCATTTCACTTGGTTTTATAAATGATCACATTTTTTATATTCCTTAGTACCATGAATGTTACAAAGGAAAATTTCCCTTGGCTAGCTTATTAAATAAACATCTATTCAAGAAGCACTGAAGAGGATAATAGGGGAAAAGTGACAAAATAAATGGGCACTTAAGTCTAATCATTTCTCTGGGCAATGACTGTGTCCTGGCAGCTGGGAAGCTCCTGGGTCAAGAAGGCAGATTTATTCTCATAGAAGCCCAGATCTTGGCTTTCTTGTTTCCATCCCTTTTGACTACTAACTCAAATCAGTTTTCAAGGAGTCCTGATAATTATTAAGTGGATACTAATGATCAATTTATTGATAAAGTAATCATACTAGTAGTAATTGCTATTGTTGTCACTATGGGGAAGACACAAGACACTATGCTGAATGTTTTTTGTACTTTATCCCATTTTAACCCTCTAAAAATCCTAGTGTGAAGATGATATGGTCACATGTCACAGTGGAAAAGTGAGGCATAAGGAGGTTAAAACTCACCTGTGGTTCTGCAGTTATTAAAGTAGTAAGCCATAATTTGAACTCAGGCCCTCTGACTCCAAAGCTAATTTTTAAGCTCTAAATTATATCTTGGGTTTTGGTATTGGTGTGATGTGAGAGACACTCTAAGATGTAACCATGGCTCCCCTATTGGACTATGGCTTTGCTTGATGTGTCATTTTTTCTGGGTTGTATTGTGAGCCTTGCTTTCTAAGTGTTGGCAAGTCACATGGCTGTCAGGTAGAGTTCATGCTAGTAAGTTTCCAGAGCCAAGGAATGAGAAGAAAGGTGGTCACAAAGAGCTACGAAAAGCGGAGGGAGGAAGAACATTACATCCAAGATGGTATTAACTGTCAAAAGTGTGACAATGTGAGAAGTGGGGACAAAAGATGCAGGAAGATGTATCTCGAGTGTTCGTGAGAATAACTGCCATCTCCCTTTCGTTGTGTGCAACGGGCATGATGGACACTTGGTCAGCCTGTTAAAGATCAGGTAAAGGCCAGGGTCAATGAACGTTATCCTTGCCGAAGGTTGTTTTATGACTTCTCCAGTCTCTGTGACCATTACTCCATGTGCATGTGTGTGTATCATGGGAGGCATTGCTAATGGGCAGTAGATACCTCCAGGTGAACAAATAGATTTCCTCTTAGGGAAATACTGGGTTAAAGCTTTGCATCTCAAGAATATGTTTTTGTTAAGTTTAGTTCTGATGAGGATAATATCTTTACCCATTTTTAAGTTGCCATGGATTACTCAGATATATTGATAGATTTTACAACAAGAAATGCCAGGGCAGAAAAACAACAAGTTTGTTAACTTTCAGGGCAAGCCCAGGCCCAGGCCCTGCAGAGGTGGGATGCAGGTCTGCCTGAGAGCAGTGGGCATTTAGTGGGCTGGTAGCTGAGTGGGGCTGGGAACACAAACTTTCGACTTCCCAATTTCCCACTGCTGGTCTCTGCCAGGAACAGTGCTGCTTTCACTTACCAGGTTTATGGGTGGGTCAGAATGTGGGGGTGCTTACAGTATCCAAGTAGAAAATCATTCCAACTACCAAAAGGTCAGCATCCATGCCCAGTATAGGCTCTCAGATCTGTGTGTCTTCCATGGTATGTCCTTTAGGAGTGTTGCAGGCGCACAGAGTCAGAAGTTCTGTAAAGAGGGTGCTGTGGCTATTGAGCACTTGAGATGTTGTTAGTCTGAATGAGGAATAGAATTTTTAATTCGATTTAATTTTATTTCATGTAAATTTAAATAGCCACATTGTGGCTAGTGGCTACTGCTTATATAAATTTACTTTGGAATAATTTTCTTGTGGCAGTAAAAAAAGAACACAAACACACGCTCACTCTCAGTATCCTATCTACCAAGTCTATACATATCCATCACTTCATTCTCATATCCATGATCTCATACACCCTGGGAAGATGATGTTCTTATTTTTCACATTTTATAAATGAGAAAACTGAGTCACAGAGAAGTTATGTGTTTTATCTGAGGTCACTTGCTAAGCACGCGGTGGAGCCAGGGCTCACATTCAGACCTGTTTCTGAATCCTGAGGGCTGTAGGTGGAGATCAGGAGGCCATCAAAAAACACTGAGCCTCACAACTCTTGTCAGTCATTGACCATGTGGCTGGGGCAGCTTTTAGGCGGTTCACCTGCAAACAAAGCCTGCAGCAATGGCTTAGTTTGCATAATTTATTTTGGAAAGTGATCCCAAAGGAACATAATTGAAAGTCTGGAAAATGAAATAGGAAAGGAGAGAAAGCCAACCCAAGGGAATATTATTGATAGGCAACTGGGACTCAGTCCTGCAGGGACCATCTAAGGAACCCAGTAGAACGCTCCTTAAAGTTGCCCAGCAGACACACCTAAGAGAGGAGCATTTGTACACCAGCTCCTGTCTCCTTTGGTCAAAGATCCCCTTATAGAGTGTTTGTTCATGGGTCCACATAGATGAGTGCTCATCCCCCGGCTTCCCAGTGGTGGTGCAGAACAACCCTCGGCAGAATGTAAGAAGCACCTGGTGTGACTGAGATGAGGAGCTGTCCGGTTATCTCTGTGAGCAACTGGCTGCCACAGCAAGACTGGAGCTAAAAAGGAGACAGAAAATATGAGATGGGTCGTAAAAGATGTCCACAGACTCAGGGGAAGGAACTAAACTAACACAGCTGGCGGAAATCAGAAATGGGAATTAGTAGTCTACGAAGCTCTGAGAATGGATTTTTCTATAAAAATTTAAAACAAATGGGCCTAACCTTTGATGCTGTCAATGAGCTATAGTCTACTTGGTTGCTGGCACAATGATATTACTTTTGTGCATCATGCATGGCACTGCTTTAATGTAAGGCATGATTCCTCCCATTACCCCATCTCTTCCCAGTTGGCTTCTTTATGTCACCTAGATGGAGTGAGCTCAGGGAAACCAATAATTCGATGGATTCCAAATTTAAATTGCTCTTACCTCATCCACTCATTTATGGACAGCACAAACAACATGGACACTAAGAGCATTGGCTCTGCAACTAGATTGCTGGGTCTTTGCTCTACTACACACTAGCTTTATGGCCCTGGGCAAATTGTTTAACCCCTTTGAGCCCCAATTTCTTCATCTGGGAATTGAGGTTATATTACTTATCTTATAGAGTTACGGTGAAGATTAACTGAACACACACACACACACACACACACACACACACACACACACACACGGCTTAGAACACTGCCTGGTGTACAAATGCTCCCTCTTTAGTGTGTAGAAAGCACAGTATTCATGTTTGCTATTGTGTGTGCATTCATTGATTGATAAGGAATTATTTAATGTCCAATACACACCAGACACTCCTCTGCTTGATCCATGTGCATGCCTGGGTCTGACAGGGTCTTTGTTGCTCACTCCAGCCTTTTGAAATTCTTTATGCTCTAAATTCTGAGAGCACCTTCTTCTCCTCTTTTTCTTTTTCTTTTCACTGATTGATGTACTACAAGTAACAAAGAATCAATCTGTATAGGAGTAATTAAAAGCCAAACACCGCACCACACTGCAATGTTAGTACGGTTGGTATGCACAGTTCTCCCAGTCCCCTTGGGTGTTTTGAATTTATAGACATTCTTTATCCTGGGTTTACTTTTGGACTCGGCTGTCTCTGGAGCAGTGATTCATGTAACTGTAGTACAAGAATCACCTTCAGACAGATCACAGCTGAATTCCTAGGCCCTCAAATCTTTACTCAATCTGACAGTCCCAGACAGCGCCCAGAAGAGGAAGATATCTGTACAGAATAAGTTTTCTCTTAGGACAGGAGCTGCTAAACAAGATGATGAAGGAAGCAAGGCCCTCCATGAAAAGTGGGGGGGGGGGGGTGATTCTGGGCAGAGACTACTGGCCTACCCTGCCTCAAAATGATCCCATTTAGACCCAAATCATTCTTCTGGTGCCTGGAAACCATAAGACTTCAGTTAAAAGCCAGGGTAAGTGCCAGTGGAATTCCCATTTATTGGAAGAGAACTCCTAGAACTAGACTGCTCTGTGAGAGGACTTGTGAGATAAATTGTTACACATTTAAAACCAGACACTGAAAATTCTTAGTGGTTTGGACATCAGTGTGTCACTGAGATGACCCTCTAGCTGTGCTGGGAAGCAGACTCGCTCTGCTTGAAATAACATAATTATAACACTTGGCAAAACCTGGAGGACAACAGAAATGAAGTTCAAGAATTCAAGCACATCAGCCAGACAGAAAGGCAGAAAATCTCGGTCTAGACATCCTGGGGGGAAATGAGGTGATGGGGTCTGAAGAGCACACAGGCAGTTGTGCTAAAAATGGCAGCTGCCTCAAGTAGAGATTCTTATTATAGGACTAAGGGAGGGATTCAGGGACACATTGCTGTAGGTGAATGAGTCAATGCAAGTTTCCTTCTGAATTTTGGGGTCATGGGCTCCAGAGAGGCTTTGAAGATGGGAAGGCACAAAATCAAAATATGAATGTTTGAAGTTTGAGAGGAAGGTGATATGAAAGTAGGAGCCTGACTTGCATCTGGTCCTGTCTCTGCCATAACCAGGCGCTATCTCTGCTACTGACTAGTGGTGATGGGTGTTGATGAATCACTTAACCCTGTATGGTCTGTGGAGACCTTCAAGTCTCTCTAATAGAGCAGATTCATGGCCTGGAGTTTGAGGGTAGCCCCCTCATTTTGTTGTCCTCTGGGGCATTGTGTAGCAGGAGCTCCTTGTGGCAAATGAGAAGAAATAACGCAAACACATTTGGTGTGATAAACCCAAAGCTGCCACCATCAAGACAGTAAGAAGCCGCCAAATTCATCTCACACAGACTTCATTTCTATAGCCTTCCATTTGTCCCTCAGCAAATTGAGAGGATGGAATTAGGTAACTCTTTTGGTCCCTTACAGATCTAATGTATGAGAATATCCCGAAGTGAGTGAAAGGTGAAATCATTGAACCTACGAGTTTTGTTTACCTCATTTATTCAAAAATGTATACTAGTATTGAGCTCCAACTGTGATCTAGAAATTTAGAGATCAACACACGTGGTCTACACCTTATGGATCTTACCTTTACTTAATGATAGTCAAGCAAACGTCCTGTAGCAGACAATATGGTGGTGGTTGTAAGGGAGAAAGCAGTTCACCCTAAAGCATGAGTGTGAATGAGAGGTCTTGTTTTGTTTATCTGCCAAAAGAGTTTACTTAGTTGTGTCAGACTCTATCTCTGACATAAAAAATAAAATAAAAATGTCTAAATGTTAGCATTTAAGCACATTGATCCTTTTCCAGGGAAGGGGAGGTATTTGCTGAGTAGACAGCCATATGGCAAGAATGGTTGTTGAACAAAGGCAGGCACTGTATCAACCTGAGAAAGGAGGCCCTGTCCTCAGTAGGCAGTGCAGAGAAACTGTGCAGGAGGGCAGGGGGAAGGCTGCCAGTGGACCAGCTTCCTAATTAGACTTCACAATCATTTGTGAATTCCTAGAGCTCTGGACACTATGCAAATTTATGGGTCCAAATCCTTTGTAAAGCCAAGTAGAAATGGTCCTTAAGTTACCACCATTTTGGAGTCTGCATCCTAGCTCTACCCTTTATCTGGGCATAGACAGGCCTAGAGCATTCTGAAATCTCTGGTTGCATAAAACTATAAAACCAAAAGTGAGCTTTGAATGGAGGTCAGCTTCCTTCAGGATCCCAAGATTTCTCTTTTTCCCATTGATTTTTGTCTGTGTTCCATCCATCAAGGTATTCTGTGACTACTGCTTCTCAACAATGCCCTTTTGTTTCTCCCTTCACCTGGCTCAGTGAGCCCAACTCACCCTGGCTTGTTGCTGTTGTTGACACAGTAAATTATGGCATCTCTGAATTCTTTGCTGAAGAGTAACTCCCATCTTTCAAGATTCATTTGTGTATTTTGCCCATCTCTGATTAAAATGACAGATGTCAGTCACACAGGCCAGAGCCCCGTGAGGGAGCTGATAAACAGCACTGATGCAAGCTGCAGGTGAATACTGATGAAAAATACCATTAAAACATTTCTGGGAAATATTTTTTAAAAAGGAATTTGGTTAACTTTTTGTCCATGCTAATGGAGGTGAGCAGTGGTGCAGATAATCCAAATGTCAGTTGTATTTAATTTGGCTCTGCCTGCCATATGCTCTGTGTGGCTGAGGGGGAGAGGGCAGGCAGAGGCTTTTGCAGGTGCCTCACAGTCCTGAAGATTTTATGTGGCAGGGACCATTTGTGATGGTGAGTTCTCTTTTGATGGTGGAGCCATGCCTCAGTGCTCTGACTGTGTGTTTTTAGTTTTGTTCAGCACACATTTATTTAGAAGCTGCCATGTGCCAGGCACAGTGTTAGGTACTAAGGATTCAGGGTGATTAGGGTATGTGAGTGCAATGTGTGTGAGAACGACCTGCTGGGAGCCGGGGTACATGCACCATGGATGTATTGGTGCAGTTCACTCCTGCGGTTGAGCAGTAGGCTTGACCACTGTCAAGTGCCCTCTGTGCTCTGCCAGGTAGGTGTTCCCTCAGGACATCGGAAGGTGTCTTTGAACTTTTAATCCTCTGAGTTTCTGAGTTTCTGAATTTTATCCTACCTTTATGGCTACTCCTTTTTATCTTCTTGACAGGAACACCTTCAAATACCCAGCCACTAAATGTAGAATTCCCTTGTCCTAGGTCCTCTCCTTTTCTCTATTATGAATACTTTCCTTACTTAATCTCAGCCAAGCCCATGGCCTCAGTCAGCAATTTCTTGCAGGAGCTCATACATGTGTATCTTTAGCCTAGATTTCTGTAGCTTCAGGCCCGCATATTCTGGGGCGTTCTACACAATACAGCTTGGGCGTCCTGAGGAACCTCATACTCAGCATGTTCAAAGTTCAACTTACAGTCTTTCTCCCCAGGTTTGATCCTCTGCCGGACTCCTTCTCTCAGTGGATGGCACCAGCATTCTTCCCTCTAGAAAGGTCATGGCAGCCTGGACACATTCCACTCTCCCAACCCTCATGTCTAATTCATGCCCATGTCCTGCTGGTTTTACCTCATAAATGTTTCTAGAATGCACCCAGTTATCTCCATTGCCACCATCATTACCAATGTCCAAGTTCACCTTACCCTCTTACACAGGCCAGCAAGTTTACCCACTTCTATTTTGGATCCTGTCCAATCCTATCTTCATAATGCATCCAGAGTGATTATTTCACCACACAAATCTGAATACATCGTCTTATCATTGCAGACGCATACTGAAACATTTATAGATGAAGTGGTATAATGTTAGGGATTTACTTTAAAATATTCCAGAAAAAATAATAGGCAGGAGAAAGACCAAACAAGATAGGCACATTGTTGATTACCATTCAAGTTGGGTAATGGGCACAAAGAGGGTTCATTTCATTCTCTCTATGTTTGTGTGTATTTGAAGTTTTCCATAATAAAAAATCAACATACACACACAGACACAAAAATGTGGTCATGCTACTGCTTTTCTTAAAACACTACAGTCTTCCCACTGTTCATAGTAGGAAGACAAGATTTCTTAAGAACTTATGTTCCTAAGCAATCTGGTCTCTACTAATCGCCCCAGAACCCTCTTCCATCATGTACTCTTGCTCTCAGCATTCCTCTACCTCCTATATGTTACTCCATCCCAGTGCAAGTCGGGTACCCTCTCCCTTACTAGGTCACATCACTCTAATATACTCTAATATAGACTCTCAAAACACTGTGTACTTCCATTTCATAGTACATGTCATCACCATAGTCTTTGTATGATTGTGAAAGCCATTCAATTAATGTCTCTCTACTCTACTGTATTATAAACCCAGGAATCACCATTTAATCCCAAGCATGGTGCCTAACACATCCTATATAATAAAAGCCTAATATGCAAATTGTCCCCTCGGGCAGTCGTTTGACTGGGAGACAGGTAGTTCGACCGCTTGCTATGATGTGCGCTGATCACCAGGGGATGGGGCAGAACATGGCAGGTGTCGGCTATGCGCTGCCACCTCTTGCCGGCTATCTGGGGGTGGGGGATGACAGGGACGGAGATGCGGTGAGAATGGGGAGTGTCCGCCGAGCTTGTTCTCACTCTCCCTGCTACCCTCCCCTGGGACAGCAGGGCTTGTGTGCCAGGGAAGCCCCTGTGCTCAGGTGCCAGGCACCCGCAAGGAGCCTGCCCCATACCTGTGTGGCCTCTTCCGGGTGAGCTGGGCCGCAGCTGCCAGGACCACAGGGGCTGGTTGGGCTCCCTATGGGTTTGCTCAAGAGCTGGTCTGCGAGGCTGGCCAGGAGAGAGCACGCTGCCTGCTCGGCTTCCTGGTGGTGCTGCTGTGTGGCCCAGAGGCCCACACTGCACCCTGGCCCGCGGCGTCTGGCCGCACTCACCGCATCTCTGCGTGGGGACTCAGGCGCCATGACTCAGATGGAGGCGGGCGTGTGTGGGCCTGGAGGTCAGCTGGGACCTGCCTTTCCATGCCAGATGCTCATGCTTCAATCGCCGGCTAGGCCTAGGGACTGCACCAGTGCACAAATTTCATGCACCGGGCCTCTCAAAGCAGACTCAGGCCCATGATCAGAATAGTCTTCCTCCCAGACTTAAAATCCAGCAGCTGTTATTCTTAAGATTCCTCTTTGCCAATTGGCTGTGGGACTCAGTGCTTCTAGGAATGAACCTCTTCCTGTCTTCTGCTGGTACAAGTCTGGACTTTATCCTGGGTTCTTTCTATGGTCCATCTCTCTGAATTCTGACCAGTTATCCAGCCTAATGCTCCAAGTTTCTCTAAGGTAGGCCTAACCTAAACTCCCTCCCTATGGAGCCTTGTTTATACATTATAGTCCCCATTTAGATGCCCACCTGGCAGTTCAACTTGGTGGCAGAGACCACCCTGGGTGGACAGATCACCTAGCTAATGACCATCTGTCAGCCAGTCTGCTGACCATTATCTGTCACCTGGATTCTTTACCACCATCTCTTGTGTCTTAGCCAGGGAATAGCTCCAATCTCCTACCCCATTCACTGATTTTCAAGGTCCTCCCCAACCCATAGGGTTTTTAAATCTTTCCCCAGTTTTCAGTTCCCAAAATTGAACACAGACTCCCTCCATCTGCTAGAACTCTAGAAAGTCATGTCTGACATTAAAAAAAAAAAAAACTCAGTAAATAGAAAAGAGGGGGAGAAACCATAGCACATATTAATGGGCCGTGACAAACATAGGCTACTTCCTAACAGCCCTTGCTATTTGTCTTTATTTTTAGAGTGTCCCCCTGCTGCTTTTACCATCACTCTCTGTTTGTTTTTGACAAGGTTCATAGAACAGGGGAGAAGAAAAAGAGGCAGGAGGGAGTGTAAAGAAACAGTTTATTACAAAGAAGATAAAAAAAGAAAAGAAAGAAACCAGTCACTACTGAAAGAAACGATCACCACAACCCCAGCTGATAGGAGCCTAGTGATGCTCAGGTTTCTCCATTTAGTGTCATGCTTCACCTGCGTGACCGTGGTTCTGCATTCCACTGTGCTGGTCTGCTCAGTCCTCAGAAGGATGCTCCATTGTCCTTTGATAGCCAGTGGCTTCTGAAACTGACAAGTGACACACAGATCCTGGTGTGGTTGGAACAATAGGAAAAAAGGGCAATGTTGCTCAATGTTGAAGTATTGATTGAGACTATTTGGATGTTTGGAAAAACCAAAGGTGGGTAAACAATGTACTTCCCTTTGGAACAGGGACCCTTGCTTCAGGGGAAGGCTTTTCCTCGGTAATGATCACTTGCACTCCTGGCTCCTGGTACTTCAACAAGAAACTAATAACTATTTTGTAGTTACACTTCTGTAAAGTGTGCTGGCAACTGTATTCAAATTCCCTAGTAGAGTTTGTCATCTGATAGTAGATATAAAATATTTACAAAAGAAAATATTAGAGAATGATACTAGATGGTATAAATTGCAAAACTTTGTCTTCTGTGTAGAATCATTAGATGACAAGATTAAAGGACTAGATACATTTTCTTTCCTTCATTACCTTTTCCCCCAACATAAATCTCAAAACACCTCCCACCCTATACAGACAACCACCACCAACATATACACATTTGCTACCTAGTGATGCAAACATCACTGAACTCAAGCCAATTTCCTTGTGATGCCTTTAGACTCCTGACCCTTAGAATGGCCCACTCAGTCCTAGAACAGATCTAAACTAGATGTGTGACCTTAGGCAAATAACTTACTTTCTCAGAATCCTAAATTCCACCTCTATCAATTGGGAGTTGATATTGTTCCTATTGTGTTAGGTCAGTGGTCGGCACACTGCGGCTCGTGAGCCACATGTGGCTCTTTGGCCCCTTGAGTGTGGCTCTTCCACAAAATACCACGTGCGGGCATGCACGTACAGTGCGATTGAAACTTTGTGGCCCGTGCATAGAAGTCGGTTTTCGGCTCTCAAAAGAAATTTCAATCATACTGTTGATATTTGGCTCTGTTGACTAATGAGTTTGCCGACCACTGTGTTAGGTGGTTGTTGAGGCTTAAACAAGACAATAAAGATAATGCAGGTAACCTAGTGCCTGGCATACTAAGTGCTAAAGAAAGAATAGATGAAACACAGGAGAACATCTGCATTTTCAATGCCAGTGCAGTGTGGGCTCATACATAAAATGTCCAGTGAATGAGTGAAGCAAGGATGAATGAATGAAGCAAGTGCTTTATTCAAGTAGACTTCCAGCCTCTGAACAGTTTCTAAATGGAATTGTTCTCAAGCTGTAGATAAACAGTGATATCTAAAATTCTTTTTCAATTAAGCATAAATCTGTATACATTTTTCTGATTCCTTATAGTAACAAATGCAAACTTTGTTAAAAAGGGAACACAGACCCACTGAGCAGTTCAGGACAAATTGCTGAACAGGCAAAGAAAAGCACCAGTGTCAGGCGATCTGAAATTTTGGACAATGCACCACTTAGCAGAGGTTCACAGGTGACCTGGCCTTGCTCTGACCATATCCCAGCCCAACTGGGGTCCTGTTCCAGCCCCCTGGGCTGCACATGATAGTCAGAGAAGACTGCTAGACATTACTTTCTAGCTTCTTGATGGCACATCTGACCTGACTGAGAGGTGACTTTAGGGTCAGGGTTTCCACAGTGTACTAAAAATAAATGGGCAATACACTTCCCTCTTACTCACATCCAATCAATTATGAATGAATAAGAAATTAGAGAGCAAGTGAAGTACAGAGGTGATATCAGTAAGAGGGAAAATGGAAAAAGTAGGTGGATCTGTTGGTTACTATTTTTGTGCCCCCTCTTTCCTCTTGCAACTCTCTCCTTCCTACTTGTACCCAGAGTCTCTGTATCTTATAAACCCTCAGTCTGGCTCTGTCATCTTCAGCCTGCCCAGCTGAATCAAGGAGGTGTGGTACTAGAAGAATCGTCCCAGGAATTCAAGGCTCTACTCCAACCAGGATAGGCAGGGAAGCTATATTGTCTGGACTCCAGACTTGGCAGGGACACGGGCATTCTGCCTAGTTCCTTCCCTCTGGTGCGCACTCTGTATGCACTGGCCCATATTCTGTTCCAAGCTGTGAGGGCAACCACTGCCCTCCTCCTGACTCCATGTGATCAGCCATGACAAGGTTCCTGCTGCTCTGTCTCACCCCCATAGATCAGATCCCATTGATGTGGATACGTGTAGTTCAAGTTCATCATTCCCCTTGGACAGTGTAATTCAAAGTGCTAACTTCTCCCTACCTCCCAGGGGCAGCGACCCACAGTTGTGCAGTTTCTCCTGGTCCATATCCTGCAGATTTTAGATTTCCTTTATTACTCTACTTGCTTACC